>NC_064263.1:39307289-39457289 GCF_003254725.2 Canis lupus dingo
TCACTTTAATTTTACTTTTAAATAAACCTAAATTAATTTTCAGGTCTTTTTTGAAAACAGTGAGATATAGAGGATTAAAAACTGGATAAATACAAAGGAAGGTGTGCATGTCAGTTGAACAACAGAGTGATATCCTAATCAGGGTTGGCCTGGTACTGAGATACAGGAAGTCTGGCTGGTTCTTATTATTCAAAAGGGCTCTGTAAGGATCTTTCCTAAAATCTCAACCACCACCACAACCTTCTAATATTCTTCTTATACATTCTTACCTTACATTGCTTAGCAATCCATCATTAGCTGTTCATTCTTTAAATTAGTTACTAATGCCAATATTTTATGAAAGGACAACAGAATAAACTGTTAAACAAAATCATAGTAATTCCAGCTTAATTCCCCTAGAGAAACAAGAACATCTCTAGAGACAATAATCTCAATGAAACCATATGAACAGAGACATAAAACCTTTGGTCAAGGGAGTCCCTTAGGTACCGTAATCTCAAAGAAAATAACTGTTAGGGGCTAAACTGTGTCTTCTTAAAATTCACGTATTGAAACCCTAACCGCTAGCACCTTAGAATGTGACTCTTTGGATATAGAGCCTGTAAGAAGGTGATTAAATTAAAATGACGCCTTTAGGTGGGGCCCCAGTCCAAAGTGACTGATATCCTCAAGGGGAGGAAACATGCAGAGAGAGTGACATTAGAAGTATGTGCTCACAGAAGAAAGACCATGTGAGGACACAGTGAAAACATAGCCATCTGCAAGCCAAGGAGAAAGGCCTCAGGAGAAATCGATCCTGTTGGCACCTTGCTCTTGAACTTCTAGCCTCCAGGATTATGAGAAAACAATTTTTGTTTAAGCCATCCAATTGTGGTACTTTGTTATGGCAACCCTAGGAAACGAGTACAATGCTGCCTCTGCCTTTTCTGCCATAAAAGGCCCTTGTCAATACTGCTCCAAAACCATCAAACAGCAAAGCAGCACATTTTAGATATGAGGTCCTACTTGCCTCAGAAACAATTATCTGGAAGCTTTTGCGATTAGGATCTAGCAGCAGCTGACGACTCTATCTATCTATCTATCTATCTATCTATCTATCTATCTATCTATCATCTATGATTCTTCAAGAAAAGGAAGTTCTCTGTTAAAGGGAAAGAGGACTTGTGATGGTGTGGCCAAAGTCTTCAAGACTCCAAAAGATTCACACTTGAGGCAAGATATAAAGTCAATATTGTTTGACTTAAGCTGTTTAGATCACCTTTCAGCATGCTGAAAAATGCCACTGGCTCAGAAGCTCCTTGGAGGTGGGAATGTATCTGGTCCACCCTCTATCTTCAGCAAGGGCTCTATGCCCTGTAACCACAGAAGGAGCATGCAGCACATGCCTGTTGAAATGAATGAATGTCTGCAGAGCTTCTTGTGGATATTTTATGGAGCTTTCAAAAACATTCTCAAATGATGTATGACAAGTTTCCCTCAGGACTTGAAGAGTACACCAAACTAAGCAAGTTCTCTCCCCACACCCCTGGCAAGGACAGCGCCCTGTCTATCTCCTGTAACGTACACTTAGACTCTTGTCACTGATCATCAAATGATAAATGGTAAAGTAGCGTTAATGCTAAAGATATGAGATCCTTTTAGGCTTGGGAGCCACTGAGTTAAATTAGTTTCATCAGGATTATAGTCCTTACTGAACCCCCTTAACCAAATGCTTTCTGTCTCATTCATATGGTTTTAATATGGTTTTAACCAATTGCAAGGTTATTTATAAGTTTGCAATTCCCAAGTAGAGTTATAAAGTGTTCAGATTTAAGCAAATCCAGTTGTGTGGCAGCCCAACTCTTATATGCGGTTTCCAACTTTGTATTCATTTACAGAGAGGCATGATGCACATTTGTTCCTGAATATTCTCTGATTAACTGTTTGTTTCAGTAACAAGTTCACAAAAAGTTTCATTGTAAAAATATATGAACTATCAAAATTGAACACATGATTTTAAAAACTGGTGAATTTTATCTCCACTTAAACCATCAGCAAGACTTTATTATTCTAACATTTATCATATGAACAAAGAGTGTCACAATAAAATTAATGACCAGCTAAGCAAATGTCTTAGACCAAAAAGCAAAACAAAACAAAACATTAAAAGAAAAACCTTGGGAATTCTTTTTTTTTTTTTTTTTCAAAATCTAGGTACTTGATTTCAGGTACCTATTTAATTTACAATGAATACCTTTTAATATTATTGTGGAAACACAGATGCAGTTTACTTAAGTTAAAGACCCCAAAGCTTTATAAACCAAGAATGAATATTTTCTTCAAAAATACACCTTCTAGGGCAGGCCGGGTGGCTCAGCAGTTTAGTGCCGCCTTCAGCCCAGGGCCTGATCCTGGGGTCCTGGGATGGAGTCCCGTGTCAGGCTCCCTGCATGGAGCCTGCTTCTCCCTCTGCTTCTCCCTCTGCCTGCCTGTGTCTCTGCCTCTCTCTCTGTGTGCCTCTCATGAATGAATAAATAAAATCTTAAAAAAAAAACACACAAAAATATACCTTCTATTTCGATTTTAGCTGGCAAGTTGATAAATCTGAAGATTTTTTTCTCAAAAACATAAATGCGAAAGATGGAAAAAATGTTACCATGTATTTGTTTTAATTTATGAGATATAGAAGTATATCATATCTCCTAAGATATTTTACTATAATGTAAAGAAATATGTGTATTACTAAATAACATGTATCTTAAAAAAGTAAAGTAGGGAGCACGTGAAAGCCTTTGTTGCTAGGAGATGTAAAGACCTCTTTATTCAGAGAGCACGGAGACCAAGGAGGTTAGGATGCTAACCCAAAGTCCAGCAGCCAATCAGTAACAGATCTAGAACACACTTCTTAGCCTTCAGACTCTCAGTTTCCCGCTCCTTCCACTGAACTACTCTGCATCACATGTGCTCTTTACAAACTATGCTAGGCCCTGATTACTTCATCTGTAAAATGAGGGAGCTGAACTAACTTATCTCTATGGTTTCTTTCAGCTCTGAAATCACATGATTCTATGATACCCAACTCTATTCTCCTGAGAGCTACAGTGCAGCATACAGTGGTAACATCACTGTGCAGTGTCATAAAAAAGCATTTGAACAGTTATTCATGTTTTCAGGGAAATCATCCAAAGATAATCCATTTGTCAAACAAGCCTTCCAAGCCATGGTCACACTTGGCCAAAAAGGTTTCACGTGCTACTTCTGAACTTCCATCTCTACTACAGGCAAAAGTAAATAAAAGGGAGGGTACACAAAAGAAAGGGAAAGAAAGGCCAAATCGGAGGCGAGACATCTTAGCCTGGAATTGGCATAAATATGCCTCATCTCCCTATTTTGGCATTCATTATGGTGGCACTAGCACAGAATAAATCCTCTTCTGTCTGAAAACAAAGTAACATAAACGCAAAGGTTATTGCTAAGAAAAGGGCCTCTCTTCAGGAGAGAAACAAAACAAAACTAATTAACTCCTTGATGTCAAGATTTTGTTTATTCTACTATTATCCTCCTTCCAGGAAACAGGACGTACTAAGGTCAAGGGATGTAATGAATGACTTTTCAGATAAATAAAAATAAAAATAACCCAATATTATGTCTGATTATTTGTGGGAGAACTTTTCTTTGAAATTAAGTAAAATTAAAAATCAGAAACTAGTTCTCTCATTTCATGAAAAGCAAAACTCATTTTAAAATCGAAAATTTTTAAATGAGTGTAAAAGAAGTAGAAAATATTTAGGGCCCTATTCAAAATAGTACTGCAACACGGCAACATTACAAAGGACAAAAGATAGTGCCCAACTGTGGTGATATGTGTTAATTGTATGGTTTTCCAAAGATGTGGGAGAACTGATATCAATTACAGTATAATTACCATTACTTCCAACAGAGTTAACATGTAGTTACCACGAAATAACGTACAATTAACTCGTGTCACATTGCACACCAGACTAAATAGGATACAAATTAAAAATTCCCAAATGTAGCCATAATACTCTTCTATCTCTTAAAAAAATAATAAATAAAACAGCAACTTTTCTCTGATCATGTCACAGTGTCTTTCAAGGATTAGTGTATTCATTTATTTATTTATAATTAAATTTTTTGAATTATTTATTTATTTTAAACCAAGGGAAAGGGCTCTTTAAAATTATTTTTTTTAAATTTATTTATTCATGAGAGACACACAGAGAGCGAGGCAGAGACACAGACAGAGGGAGAAGCAGGCTCCATGCAGGGAGCCCGATGCGGGACTTGACCCCGGGTCTCCAGGGTCACACCCTGGGGGCCAAGGGCAGGGGCTCCACCGCTGAGCCACCCAGGTGCCCCAAGGGTTAGTGTATTTAAAAAGAGGGAGAAATTGTGACATAGAAGTAGAAAGAACCATTTTTAGCTATACAATGGGGGGAAAAAAAAAGAAAACCAACCGTGCACGGGGAGGGAGCGGTGTGCATCAACCAAAATTTAAAGGTGAAAAGCTAAAGCTACTGGAAAGAACATGCAGATTTCCCAAATGTGTCTTTCGGTTCCTAAAAACCAGGCAGCTATGTTTTGGAAGCGAGCTCGAGAACGTTCTGGGTCCCTCCTGATACCCCACCGTTCTTCCTTCATTTCTCAGACCCTGGGCAGGAGCCGCTTCGGGGACGGGAGGAGGGGGGCCTGGGCAGGCCCTGCAGCAGTGAATCGGGTCTCAACAGGGGCAGTTTCCGCATTGGGAGGTGAAGGGCAGGAACCGGGGCGCTCCAAGGCAGCACAGGACGCCGCCACCTGCTGCAGCCCAGGGGGCACGTGTGGGGCCGCGGGGGGCCACGTGGGGCCACGCAGGCTGCGCTCCTCCAGGTGTAATTGGAAAGGAACTGGAAATGGCAGCGTGCGGGGCTGTGAGGTTAGAGAGGGCAAAGGGAAGGTAGCCGGATTTCAGATTCAGCTGCAGTGCTATCTGGGCTTCCGATTATTTCCTGCACTTCTGTGTAAGACTTAACGTGGGGACACTGCAAACACCCCAGAGCAGCAGCACGCAAACTGCTTTGCAGAACACTCGCAGGCCCCAACTCTGGCTGCAATCCTGAACCGTATGGTTGAGAGCTGCCCGGGGACGGTTATCTTTTGGCAGGCGTGCGAAAACCACGAAGAGGTTAATGTGTGCTAAGAATAAATTTTGTCAACAGCACGCTATTACTATAGCAGACAATATTTTATTAGGAACTTAGGTTCTGCGCATTTCTAGAGATTCAGTTCATTTCCCGTATCTGGCTTTGTTCGTCTGTCAGTGCTTCCTGGAGATGCAGTGAGGCCAGGCACTTTGGTGAAAGGCCGCACGTCTTGTCTGCAGATTGCATCAGCGTGTGCCGAGCCCCACAAAGCTTTCGGGCCACTTGCGGGCCCTCCGCAGTTGCTATTTTCTCTGGATGTGGAGCTCACCAATAGACGCCTTATTCTTGCCCCCAGGTCCGCTGTTTTACTCTGTTTGATCCACGCCTCTTTTGTTGGACTCCGGGGGAAACCGAACTGGTTAGGGCCAATGACAACAGGACAGTGATGGGCGCACCGTTATGCCACGTTACTTCCCCTTGTTCTGACATCGCTGCTGCATTCCTCTGATTATTGCAGCCTCAAAAAAATGTGCTGATCGCTGTGTGTGTTAGGCGACACTGCCAGCCCCGAGAAGCTAATATCCCAGAGAGAGTACATTATGCGCGTGATGTAAATGAGCTATGTAGTCACCACGTATCAGGCCGTTTGTCACCAGAGAGCCGGCGAACGGGGAGATGGGTGCAAGAGCTTGCTATGCCCTTTCACCGTGTCCACAAACGGCCATACACACACACAAAAATCACCTGCTCCTCACAGCTGACCTTAATTGGCACAAACTTGAAATAGTTTCCATTTAAAATACATTTGGGGTAGTAGAGCTGCTTGGATGTTATTATATTAGGAAAAAGGAAAGGGCTGCTGTCTCCACATTCAGAAATCAGACACTGAAACACATTTAAAATATATTTGGGGTAAGAGCTTTTTATTTGTTGGAGTATTAGGAAAAAGAAAAGGGAGGTGGCTTCAGAAATTAGACGCTCAAATGCTGTGTGCTTTAGGTCACAACAGTGAGGGTAGTAGAGCGACTGCACCAACTTGATTTTTTGAAAACTCAGAAACTGATCTTCAGCTTTTTGTTTCAACAATTTAAACATCAAGATAGTAATAGCATTGGGGCTGAAAATCTGATTTAGATGAGATAGATGAGAACTTGGTCTTATAATTCAAACTTGGGAATTAAATTGGAAGATTATTTTAAAACCAGAAATCTGACTTCCCAGTCTAAAAGCAAAGGCTTCGATGTAATCAAACCACCTTTTCTACAGAAAGAGGGAATGTGCTTAGACCACAGCTAGAAATTCCTAAATGAAATAAAAGCAACGCCTCCCAGGGCTGCCTCCCTGGACCATCAATAAGCAAGCGCATGCTTGTTCTGAAAGCCGGGTGGTGGCTATCCTTGTCCTTCTCCCTTGTCCGCCTGAACCAGGGCACAACTGGAAAATCAACCAGAGCAGAACACAGGGCAGAGAGATTGCCCACTCACTCCCCAGGATTGCCTACTGTTAACTATGATGGACTTGCACAGCCTCAAAGAAAACTACAGTTGTTCACGGAACAAATAACATCCCACACGAACATTACATCTAGCAGAGTCTTTAAACCTCTGCAGAATTTCTAATTTTGAATTTTCAGACCAATTAATGCCTTCAGAAAAGAAGATCATGACAATTATAAAAAAAAGTTTTAAGATTACAGCTCTTACTTAACTTTATGCATTTGACACAAAGGAGCACAGCCTTAAAAAAAAAAAAGACTAGATCTTCTTTCACTGATTCAGTAAAACTCATATTCAATTTTTATATGATTAAAATTTTAATTTCCCATAGCTGAAGTGACCAAAAGAGCAGCAAAATGAAAACTGCTGATCTGGCTGGCGGGCCTTCTGACCTGCGTCAAGACTAGCATATTAAAAATCTATAATTTATAGAAGGCTTCAAGTTGTGGATTGTGTTCCATCTTTGGTAACATGTTAGGAGGGGCTGGATTAGACTGCTCAGACCAAATAAACAAACAGGCCTCAACATAATCTATTTAGGAACCTAGCTTGATTTGAAATATTAGTTTCCTCTTGAAGACTCGCTACTATATTTACAGTGCTCAATCTTTGTACTTCAAGTTGCTTTAAGACTCAGTGTCCATTGTTCTAAACAGTCACATACTTCTCCTTCTGGATAAACTGATGTGACTGCAAACTTTATTCTTTAATATAGTTTCTACTTGAAGATAGATCAATATTAAATATTCCCTCAAACATTATCTATAGATGTTTGTCTCATTACATCTTTTTTTTTTTTAGAGAGAGAGAGATGGAGACAGAGAACAAGAAGGGGGAGAGGAAGAGTGAAAAAAATCTTAAGCAGGCTCCACACCCAGCATGGAACCCGACTCGTGGCTCCATCTTACGACCCTGAGATCATGATCTGAGCTAAAATCAGGAGTTGGACGCTTAACTGACTGAACTACCCAGGTGCCCCTCATTACATTACTTTTTAAAATCATATGTTCACAGCGATGATTCTGGAAAAACAGTTTGTATAAAACCAGGTGAAATTCATTAACTCTCACAGAGTTGTGATCTCATCGTATTATACTGATCAGTAAATCCATCTGCATAGCTAATTCTTAGTCCTCAGGTAATTCTTTGAGAAAAAAAAAATGCTTCCTTTAAACTCCAGAGATCTTTGGTACAACGAACCTGATTTACTTCAGATAGATTTCATTTCCTTTCTACATCTTTTCCTTCCAATTACTACCCACAAAGATGATAAACAAAAAATTATTTCATTTATGGCAAAAAAAAAAAGTGATGACATGCTACTTATTTATGCTATCAGCCAAAGGCAGCTTTGAGTCCACCTCATTCCAATAAACCAGGAGGAAGGAGGCATAAAACTTCCCTTCTAAGCTGAAATCACTGAGTCAGTTACCTTGCTCCCCTCATACCATGGCACATACTCAGCTTCGGTGACCACCAGCATCTTATAAATTGTTAAGTCCTTTTATACACTTATGACATCTGTAAGGAGTGGTCATCCTAATTTTATAGAATATACTGAGGCTCAGTAAGATTCGAGACTTCCCCAGGACCACCCAGATGATAGTCAGCAGTCAGGGGTAGGCCTAGAAGACAGGTCTTCAGACCTAACCCAAGCTGCATTCCTTCTACTCTTTTGCACAGCTTAACTTAAGAGATTTGACTTGGTTTTAGGTCCAGGTCTTGAGATAGGGAGATCAGGATTTGGGCTGGTTCCAAAGCCTTGTAAGTCCATATTTATTTTATAAATTTAACTTTCACAAGGTATCCAGGTCTAAGACCTTACTGTATTGCCATTTAAGTAAATAAAATCAGCATGAGATTCTGAATTGATTTGTGCTGGTTGTCTCTGCCTTCCTAAGCTATGCTACCTTCTTCACACAGGGTTAATTCTGATGCAAAATTTTAGAGACCCTACCCTTGGAGATGTGCACTCAGGAGCCCCTGTTACACAGGAGTAGGCTAGGTGGATGCAGCCATTACAGGACACTCTGGAGCCCTGCAGGAGAAGTAGGCAGACAGCAGCTACCCCTTGTAACACGAAGAGCTTGGAGAAAAATCTTTACCAGTGGTCAGAGACTGCACCCTAACTGCAGCAAGATGCAAGGCTGCAGTGAGAGTGGGAGACAGATCAGCGCAAGAGGGAGGGAGGGAGGGAAGGAAAGAGGATGAAGGATGGGAAAGGGAAGGGGGAGTGGAGAGAGATGGCAAGTCAGGGAAAGAAGGAGGGTCAGACGGAGGAAGGAGGGGAGAGAAATAACTCCCGTACATGTAAGGAGGCAGAGACAGAGAACATCAGGCTGCGAACCTGATCAACAACCTCCAGAACAGAAGACAAAGTGGCAGGGAGGCAGAGTAACTTGGGACGGCTAGAAGGGCTTCAAAATTCTTCTAAGATCTAGTAAGAAGCGACCGTCCCATGATGTGAGCTTCCTCTGTCTGAGGAAGGCCAGACACACACAAAAGCGGAGACAGACCCATATGAAAATAAATTTTTATCTCCATAAGAATAACCACTTCTTCCAAAGCCTGGTCCCAGCCACAAGCAAGCAATCGATGAACAGTAACTGAGCATTTCGGGCCACATGTTAGTGGGAGATCGAGACTTGGGCTCTTCTTTCAAGCTAAGCAGAGTAACTTACCAGCATGGTGCAGTGGGAAATATAGGATTTACCCATGGAGGAGCTGACATGGGAACCGAGGGCTACCTCCATGATTCTCGTGGTTGGTCCTTTTTTTAAAATCTTTAACGGTGGATTAACAGGAAATAATAATCTCTATTGCATAATAAGATTTTAATGAAAATCAAATGAGATTTGTTATATAAAAGCATCATCCTAAATGCCTATGATACTTATGCTACTTACTTCGTATTTTAATTTGGATTTACAATCTTCTACTACCCTCATGTTTCTCCTACTGAGAAGACAGTCACTTATCAGTGATTGTCTTTTTTTTTTTTTTTTTAATTTTATTTATTTGTTTGAGAGAGGGAGAGAACCAGGGAGAGAGAGCACAGGAGCAGGGTGGAGGGGCAGAGTGAGAAGCAGACTCCCTGCTGAGCAAGGAGGGACTCGATCCTAGGACCCCGGAATCATGACCTGAACCAAAGGCAGACATTTAACAGACTGAGCCAGCCAGGCACCCCTTATCAGTTGCTTCTACAGTTTCAGTATAACAAACAGGTTGACTTTCTACAAGACTATTTGTAAGGAGAAACACACTCAATTTACCTCGGCTACCACTACCGTCATTGTTACTCATTCTCTTATCTCTGTCTGTCTCTCACACACACACTTATACACATAAACTCTTGCTTCCATCATCTGAACCGTGCCCCTCTCTGACCCAGAGCCTGCTTCTCTCCTGAATAAACTGTCCCGTAGACCCCAGCCCCACCAGGCTCATGCTTAGATCCTACCTGCTTGTTCTTCTCCCCATACTCACCCTGCCTGTCTTTCTTTGAGGCATTTCAAGTATTTCTCACTCCATAGAAACTCTCTTTCTACCTCATTGATAGGAAGAGTATCCTTTGATCTTTGTGAGCTTAATTAACCTTGCAGCTCCTTTCATTCATTTGGCACTTGGACCCCATGATGTCAGGTTCCCTTTTAGGTATCTATCCTATCTCCCAGATCATTATATATTTTCCCTTAGGGAGAAAAAGGACTAGTCAATTTTATCTGAGTCCCAAGCACCACAAGCCCCATACATCATATATAAGATGGTGTGTGTGTCCTGCTTAGCATCTTGTTATGTCATATGGTTGCAAACAACAGTAGGAGCCAGAAGAAAATTTGTTTGCAACTACCTTACCTCACATACATTATCTTATTTAAGTTTTTCCACAATCTTATATGGTATATTCACCATTTTCACCTCCCAAGTGAGTAAACAAAGGCCCAGAAAAGTAACAGGATCAGATGACCCAGCTAGCAATATATACGGTGTTAAAACGAAAAGATCACTGATTATTAGTCTGTGAAGCTGAGTTCTGGGTCTAGATATGACTGATTTCAAAGGGTCTTGTTCCTTCTTCTTACCAAAGTTCTACCTAGACCCAGGAAAATTATTTTACAACAATCAAGAAAGATTAAACTTGCACTAACCTCCCTTTATAGGAGTGCTATTAAATTAGAAAACTCATCTTCTTAAAAGGATAAAAGGTCTTGATAAGCTGATATGATTTTTAATATGAGTTCACTAAAATGTTTTATAGGAGTATAGGAGTACCTGCGTGGCAGTTAAGTGTCTGCCTTCAGCTCAGGTCCTGATCCCTGGATCCTGGAATCTAGCCCTGTTGCAGATTTCCCTACTCAGCAGGGAGTCTGCTTTTCCCTTTCCCTCTGCCCCCCCCCCCCCACTTGTGGTCTCTTGCTTGTGCTCTGTCTCTTAAATAAATAAATAAAATCTTAAAAAAAAACCAAACAAACCCACCTTGATGCTTGCCTTGTTGTCCCCATTTTACAGATGGGAAAATTGAGATTAATTTTAATATTGATATTTTAATATCAACATAGGTAAAAGGACTCTAAATTTATGGTTTTTCTTTTCTTTTCCAAAATTTATGCTGGTCCTAAATATGAGAAGGAAACAATTTTAGAGTGATCTTGTTGAAAACTACAGGGGATACTTGCAGCCTACAAGGTATGGGGAACTAACACTGCAGGGCCATGCATTTCACAACACACCATTTGTGTTATTTCAGAACTAATGCTATTGACATCATTTATAAAAAGATATAAAGAGCAAATCAGGGTTGCACCAAAAATAAAAGCAAGCATTTCAATCCATAGTGGGAAGACAGCACTTTGGGAAATTCTAATCTTAGTTGCAAATGTCAAAGATTGCAAATTGGATCTTAGCTAAAAGTGAACTTCTGTCAATGTGCTTCCAATGGCACATTTTTGACAACCAGATTTAAGACAATGCTGAGAGAGAAACAGTGATGGAAAGAATACATAAAGCACATCCATGTGCAGAGTTTTCATATCTATGCTCAGTACTCAGCCTTATGCCTCCAAGCTGAAAGTAAAAATAATCAAGTATATCAATACCTAACTCCATACAGAGAAGAGAGTGGAACACATACGCAGAGACTTACACAGAGAGACACACAGTCATAGAGACACATACACATTTAGGTCAACAGACTGACAGACTAACACTCAGATTCAGAGAAGGATGCAGACATTGCTCCGCCAACATACTTACAGACACATAAACCCAGCCTGACAGACACAGATTCAGACAGACACACAGATACAAAAAGATACTGACAAATACACGGGCACATCACAGATGCACACTGCCAGACATACAGCAGGCATTGACTGCCACGGATGTAGACACACACATACACATGCATGTACACAGGTCGTGGGCACACCCACATACGTCACACTCAGAGACAGACAGTTATGCACAGGAAGCAGAGAATCCCACAGACAGATGGACAGACAGACAAACACACAAATTTATACCCACAATGAGAAAGGTACACATAAGCACTCACGGAGATGCACAACATGTAGCACATACACAAACCACACACTCAGACACACACATTCACGTAGAGCCACAGCTAATGTGGGCCTGGTAGCTGGTGTTCAGGACCCATCGGAGTGTGCATGCAGAGGCTGAACTGGGGAGGAAGGTGAAGTCCATCTGCTATTGGGGAAAGAATGTGAGATTTGAAAACAGAACTCTGAAGAACCTCAACTCTGACACTGCCTGTGTGAATGTAAGCAAATGATTTAAGCTCTCTGAACCTCATCTTTATTGGTCAAAGAGGAATGATAAAAATTAAAACTCTAAAAAAAAATTAAAACTCTAAAATGGGTTGGAGTTAAATATAAAAATGTGAAAGATATTTTTCAAACGATGGAAAACACTGGAATTTTTGTGATGGTTATTATTATTATTATTATTATTATTATTATTATTATTATTCCATGTTCCTAAAACTGCAGCCAGCAAGTAAAGCTCTCGGGAAACAATAGAGTGAAAGTATGATATTTGAGGAGCATTTTATCTCAAAGGCAGGGAAGCCACACAAATCCTAGAGGTTGGATTAGAGAAAATGAGGTCACCTTATGATTCTGGAGGAATGGAAATTGATAATGGGATTTTTGTAGGATCCCTAGAAGTTCAAGAACAGAGTAGACATTAATCCCCATTCTCAGGGCAGAGGTCCCTAAGGAAAATCTTCAGGAAGTACTGGAGCCAGCATCTGTGAAATGGGACACCAAAGCCTGCGGAAAGTTCACATAGCCATTAAGCAGAGCACCTTCCTCCTAGCTCCGGGAAATGCAGATGGATCCAGTTTCTCAACGGATGCAGATAGTAAAATAATACAGCATGTTTTCAAGTGCTAGCTTATGTTTCTCTGAGAAGCCTAAAATTTAGAATCTACTAGACAGGTTCTTTGTTAGATTTAGGAAGCAGTTTGTATTGTCTCAAGGAGCTTTGTGAGAACTTAGGGAAATAGTTTATAATATGTTCAGCTTTGCTAAGGTTGTGTTTTAAACCAAATCCAACCTTAAACGCTCAAGTTTTACTAGGTTTTTAAAAAGATGATTTGTCATTTAGGTGGTCCAATTCTTACCTTTAAAAACTCTGCAATCAAATGATTTCAAACCTAATTCTTTTGTTTCAGTTGAGAATCATAACTATATATATTTGTCTTTAATGTGCACTTTAAAAAATAACTGAAATATTCCTGACCACATGTGTTTTGAATTTTCTGCAACTCAGGTATTTTAAATTGTTTAGTAGATTGAGTCGATTCTAAAGGCCATCTAGGTGGAACTGATCTAAATTAGAGGTTGAGAATTCTTAAGAACTACTTTATGGATTTCCTTATGTGATGTGATACAGTATTAAGTCACTTGACACCACATTTGTAACATCCTTTCTCTGCATATTGGTTGTCTTTCCACTGGAAAAGTTCTACTTCCATGACACCAGGACAGGCTCTAAAGAATCTAAGGAGATTCAAATAAATTTCAAATGGAGTTCCTCCAAAAAAGAGAGGGGAATGGTTTGTTGTTGTTTTTAAAGTATGGTGGTCCTAGGCACTTGGCTTATACTTTCTTGATTAATTCCCCAGTAACCAATAGAACTAATTATTATTAATCACAGATGAGGACACTGAGGCTCAGAGAGGTCATAGAACTAGTGAGTGATAGAACCAGTATCTGAAGTCCAAGTCAGTGTGAGTCAAAAACATAAGCTTTTTTCACTTTTCCACATTTCTTTAAAGGTCCCTCCAATCCCCTTCTTTAAATTGCCATGATATACCTCTTAAAATGTAGTTCAGATAAAATATGCCCCATCTATGAGCACCTCTGATGGCTCACAATTATCTATAAAGATAAACGTCAACCTGGCAATGATCTGTTCTAGCCTGAATTTCTACCAGTTATATGGCAGGCACTGGACAAAATATGCTACATGGATTATTTTATTCAATCTCCACAACAACCTATTGTGTTTAGAAACTATGCACGTTGGGACACCTGGGTGGCTCAGTAGTTGAGCACCTCCCTTCAGCCCAGGGCGTGATCCTGGAGTCCTGGGATCAAGTCCCACATTGGGCTCCCCACAGGGAGCCTGCTTCTCCCTCTGCCTGTGTGTCTCTGCCTCTCTCTGTGTCTCTCATGAATAAATAAATAAAATCTTAAAAAAAGAAAACTCTGCACTTTCCCATTTCTCAGATGGAGAAACTTTGGCAGTCTAACTTCAAATCTTTTGCTCTTATCCACAACCTATTCAATGGACGGTGGAGCTAGGAAGGAAGGGAGGAATGGAGAGGAGATAGAAGAGAGAAAAAAAGTAGGGAGAGAAGGAGGAGAGAGGATGGAGACCATGAACGAGGGAGGAAGGGAGGTAACATTTATTAAACACCTAATACATACATGTAAGAGATTTACTAGGAGGTTAAATATTGCATCATTTAATTATCAAATTCTGACATTTTTATAGATAAGGAAACTAGGGCTCTGAGATATTCACTAAATAAAGGTAAAGCCAGGATTGAGGGCCCCACACACGTCCAATATTGTGCTTTGTAGATAGTGAGTACTTAATTAAGATGGAATGGAATTGAAAAATAGTGTGTTCATGGGATGAAGAATCCAATGTCAGTCATAAGACCCAAACTAAGACAAAGAAAGCTAGGTAAAAATGGATGGATCTAAAAAATAAATGACAAGGTCTGTTAAGAAACAGCCTGCAAAATTACTATAGTTCTAAAATTGAACATCTTAGGAACATTCCTGAGAAGCTTTTATGCAGACTCATAGAAGAAAACCCACGTTTCTCCTGAGAAAGTATTTTATTTATATAGTAGAAAAGTTTACAGAGTAGAAATGTATTTATATAACACACCTCCTTTTTGCCTTGTTACCAGGAAGCTCACGGTCAAGTCTGTGGCCCATTTCTAGCAATTACATACATATGTATTAGAAGAATTTTTGTGCACTATCTCCTCTCTAGTTTTTATCTTGTGTTATTGTATGTATCACTGCAAACCACTCCAAATTATTTTTGCATTAAGGTAAAATATAAATATAAGTTATAAATTTTATTGACTTTTTTTGCCCCTTATTTCAAACAGAATCAAACCAATAATCATTTCTAAATGTTCACAATGTTTGATCAGTAAAGGCTATTCTTAAAGTTAGGGTGAATGCAATTAAAGCACATATTATATGTGCATGTATTCCATGATCTGGAACAGCATGTATTTGAAGTATCCCCCCTGGCAATCTCAAAAACCCTTTCTGAGGGTTCACTAGACCAAAACTATTTTCATAATAATACTAAGACATTATTTGCCTATTCTCTAATGAGTGTACAATGGAATTTCCCAGAAGCTACATGGCATTGTGATACAACAACACATTGAATGCAGAAGCAGAAAGGAGAGTCCAGCTGTCTTCCACTAAGCTAGACATTAAAGAGATTTGCAAAAACATAACACAAAGCTGTCCTTCTTACTATTTCATTATTATTTTTTTTAAAGATTTTATTTATTTATTCATGAAGGACACAGAGGAGAGAGAGGCAGAGACACAGGCAGAGTGAGAAGCAGGTTCCATGCAGAGAGCCTGATGTGGGACTCGATCCTGGGACTCCAGG
This sequence comes from Canis lupus dingo, assembly GCF_003254725.2. Classification (NCBI taxonomy): domain Eukaryota; kingdom Metazoa; phylum Chordata; class Mammalia; order Carnivora; family Canidae; genus Canis; species Canis lupus. The sequence goes on from NC_064263.1 coordinate 39,323,092, forward strand.
ATCATGCCCCTGGGCCGAAGGCAGGCGCTAAACCACTGAGCCACCCAGGGATTCCCTTACTATTTCATTATTTTGAAAAATACACTTAATGCTCGAAAGTGTTATACTAATATCCAATGGGTTGTTGTTGTTATTTTTAAATAAATCTATTGTCTAATTTTCAGTTTTAATACCTCATATGATAACTATGTCCCACATAAATAAAAAGTCTTTGGGATCTTTAATAACTTTCAAGAGTGTAAAGGGCCCTTGAGACCAAAACAGGTTGAAAATAGCTGATCTGGAAGGACTAAGTTTAGCTCTAGAAGAGATTCGATGGAGACCATCGAGTTAAAAAGTACCTGCCATTGTGGTAGGTTAGGTCTATAAAATCCTCATTGCTAGTAAATTTGCTCCATACATGCCCAACCAACAACTCTTTATGTGAAGTTATTAACTGGGTTGTATCAAATTTTAACCCTTTCACTGGGAGATCCATTAACTGAACATGGGCTTTTGACTTAAAACACTTGTTGTAAACAAAAGCTTACAGTCTTTTATTTGCTTCCTTCCCCCACCACTATCCCTAGGAAGTATCTTAAGCCTTATAAATCTTGTAAGAAAAAAATTCTCACCGTTTTTTCCACTTAACGTGCAGAAAAGTAAGGAGCCAAACAAGTTTGTTGTTGTTTTTTATGAATTAGGTCTTAAACTAGTAGCTAGGCAACCAATCAAGTAGCCCTGACAACAGAAATAAAAGGAGCTTAATGATTACATTCAGCCAGGAGCCTATCTATATACAGCACTGCATAGTTGCCCAATGTTATTGGTTCAAATGTAAAATCTAACATGAATAAAACTTAAAATTTTTTCTAATGTTTAAAGATTTTTGATCTGTATATGCTGTTTTAGAGAAACAGCACAAGGAGAAATAGAGAAACACTATCACAAGGATAAACAAATATTTTTTTCAAGGAAATATGCATTGAGTAGTATATATATGTGTGTGTGTTTGTGTGTGTATATATATATATATATATGCAGAGCTATCTCATGATTTTAGCCTTCGCTTCATTAAAATTGATGTTTGAAACTCAGATGCATGTCTTGCTTTAGATTTTAGTTAAAATTGCCTTGTCAATCTCACAAAGATGTAGGGAACAAATGAGACACTGGACAGAGAGAGTGCTGGAGCAAAGCGATCTAGAGCTGGTCTTAGTTTCTTGATCTGCAAAACAGGGCTAGTAATATCTACATCCCTGAATGTGGAAAGGTTTAAGAGACTCATGTAACACCATTTTTGAAGCCCAGAAGCACTATAAAAACATGTTGTCATGATGTGAAAAGTACCACATAAATGGTACTTAAAAAAAAAAAAAACTGCTCTACTTTGCAAATAAGGATGTTACAATTAGAATTTGTCCCCTTACTGCAAAATCTCTAATGTCCAAACCCCTCAAGGTACAAGTTGTTATCTTGGGAATAGGCTGACACAGAAAAAGGCACGTACTTGAATATACTAGTCAACTGCTCACAAAAACAACCACCCTGCTTAACCAGTCCTATGTACACCTTTGGAAACAACAAAACCTCACTAGTCTGTGTGCTGTATAAGAAGCTCATTCATCCCAAACATACTTTGCTAAATAATTTGCTCGCAATCCCCTTTCACTTATTGTTGTATGGCTGTATTGATATTCTGTCTGAACCTACAGTGTCATGCAACAATGAATATCTGAATCAATTGTATAAATAACAAAGAGCTGTGGCAATTGACAATGTGAAGCAGAAGACATCCAGTATGTTTTTCATTTCCAATAAAAGGGGGCAGTATTACATCAGTGTAATACTGATGTACTGTTTTGATATTTTTGCAAAGTATGGTTGAGGAGCAAGAACGTACACTTGCAAAAATTGAACAATTGCCTTTTTGAACAAATAGGAACAAGTTTACAAGGCACCTCAGTGATTGAATGATTTTGCTGAAAAATATATCATGGGTTGAAAAAATATCATTTGGGCATGAGAAATGCATATAGTTATCAAGAATCAGGTTAAATATTTTCAAATATCATAGATTGAAATTTGGTTTTGGGAAATATATGAAAACATATATTAAATTAATAAGGACAAAAGCTCTCTAGGAATCTAATACAATGTAATACCTAATATAATCATATGTGAACATCATCATGTTGGTTGTGGCCAGATTCTAGGCAGGTAGCTGCTAGTGTATACAGGTTACCCTAAGAATGAAAAAGAAAAAGGCATATCTTAACTTTGTGAGAAGGTGCCCTTAGCTTCTCCATAACCTTCCACTCTGTCTAAAACATTTTGTGGCCGCAGGGGGCAGTAGGTTAACCCATTCACCGCTGGAGAGTATCAAAGAGTGAAAATTTAACAAAATGAACAACGATTTGACAACCTATATGAGGTCTTAAAGTAAGTTAGGATGTAATACTAACCGAGACTCCTGTATCAGGTGTATGCTCTACATATGTTTTCCCTCAAAGCGATCCTTCAAGGAAAGGGTAAGTACCTCCATTTTCCAAGTATGCTTATTGAGACTCACAGAGGTTAAGTAACTTAATTAAGTAACACGGTAGGAGAATGGGATAGGATGCTACTAGGATTAATCCTAGAAACTTGAGTCCCAGGATTAATCAACTCCAATATCCGTGCTCCTCCAATTTACCACGTGGCCCCCAATTCTTTTGCTGTTCCACTTCTGTCACTTGGTCTATATCAGCAGCTTTCAACCTTCACTTTCCTGACTGATAACTTTCCAGGGGCAGAACGGATGGACATGATGGTATGCAAGAATGACTTACCCAGACAGGGGGTGACAAGTATTCAGGAAGCAGGGCACTCAGTGCTTTTCTGCTTCACAGTTCATATTTATTTTTACTATTTTATTCCATCAAAGGTCTGAGATTGGCCATGTAAGAAATACTTTCATGTGAAATAGCCTTAAAGATCTCATAGGAAATTAATAAATGAGTCCAGCACAGTTCTATAAATAAGAACATCATTTGTCTAAGAATCAGGGCGACTGTAATTTCATTCCTTCTCTGCCATGAACCCACCATGGTTCCCACTAGGAACCCACTGAACCCACCGGGTCTCAGTTTTCCCATCAGTGACTTGAAAGGATTGGGCCAAATGTAGTGTCCCCTCCAATTCTTTCACCCTATACTTTTAATCCCATCAATGTACTTCAGAGACAGTGTGATAGGAGTGTCCTTGCTTTGATACCTGATAAGATCGAGCATTTTTCTTAAAAGATTCTCAGAAGATGAGGGGAAGAGCAATTCAGACCACGTGCATATAAGATGTGTAATCTGCCTATTTATGAGCAACTCTGATCAGTAGGGAATCAATCTACTGGCTCATCAAGATTATTAAGATGAGCAAAATAACCAGATTCCCAAGTTACATAACAGCTATGCAGGAAAGCTCTAGCCAATTACCGATTCAGTACTCAAACATCAGGAAGGTCAGAGAAGTTACAGATCGCACTTTAACACTGAAACAGCCCACTCTGCCTCACTTCTCTTCTGGCCAGATGCCCTTAGCTGAGCTCTAAGGACATTTAGAAGCAGCCTATTTAAAATTCTGCTGTGTATTGTCATGACTAAAATACTTTCTATCTCAGAGATGTCAAAACAACAAAATTTGGTAAGCAATTAGTCTATAATATGATCTAATTGCACTGGTACTTAGGGATAAAGATGGATGGTGTTCTTGGTGTGGAAAGCTAAAGCTGAGGGCAGTAACTTAGACTTCTGCTGGCAGGACACTCACAATCCACGCACAGAGGCTGTGTTGAAATGATGGAGCATAACAGCTCCTAAGGCGCCGTTACAGTCTATTGTCCCTACAATCTATATATTTAACAGACCCTAAATATCCTGTGACACAGCCAACCAGAACAACTCCATTGGTGCCGTTCTGGCCAATCAAGCCAAAAATGTTTCATTTTAAAGTGCTAAAATCAGGATTTACCCAAAAAAGTGAAATATGCCATGGGTAAACTTATATTCAGATGGACATATATATATATGAGTCTATATGTTACAAAGACACAAACAAGAGCCCCTATGCCTGTGTAGTAAATGTTTGTCCACACTTAATCATACATGTGAAGCATGTTTTATGCATACCTAATGTTACTAAATGTCACAAAACACTCTACAGGGGACATAGTGATACTTTGCTCAGATCCCTCCTCAGGACTGAAAGATTTATACCCTCAGCTGGAGGGAATGTTGAAGGTAGCTAGCCTTCAGCTGCTGGCCCTCTTCATCATTGCCTCAGCTAAAGAGAGTCACCTCAGCCAAGGTCATGTCCCCTGCCCAGGGTAGCCCTCTTCCGATGACTGGTTGACACAAGTGTCTCCCTCTCCACCCAGTTTGGGACAATTCTGAATGGCCATGGCACCCCTGAAGCTCCCCATATAGTTGGCTGAGGCTTCACTGAAACTGCATCGTAGACCAATTCTGCTTTTGTCCTTTTCCTTTCATGGATGGCAAATAGAGCACACCCCCATAAACATGCTCACTAATTTCTATCTCACATTTTGCTTCTCAAGGAACCCAAATCTGTGACACACTCCTTTGTAAAGACTGTCCAAATAAGAGAGAGACACAGTAGGCTTAATAAATTATAGGGTTTTATGACAACAACACTGTGAAAAATTCTCTAAAACTGTACTATGGGTTATAAAGAACAAATTCATGCATCTAATTTACAGATCTTTATATTGAAGAAAACAGAAAATTCTGAAGTGAACAATTTTGAAGACACGTAAATTGAATTTGTCACAATCCATTTCACCTATCTTATTGCACATTACATATTTACCTTCTTTGACTTCAGAAGAAAATCTGATCCTCATAAGAAAAAGCAGTATCCTATGGAACCTCATAAAATTAAGATGGATATTTTGATTATAAGAGAGCCAAAGCTACCATAATACTGTTCTTAATTTACTCTTCTGGCTTCATCTAACCTAACAAGCAAGGACAGATATCAGCTCTTGAAACTCAACAAAGCCTATAAACCCACAAAATACATGCTCAAAACAGTGAAATTACTGGGAGGGAGATCATATTAGGAAGAGTTTGTGAACTCTCCTTATACATAATGGATTATAATGGATTTTTCCATTTGTTTGGCTTTTCCAGTGCCCAAAACACAACCCCAGTAAAGTCATCTACAGACACTTCATCTACAGACTCTTCAACCAGGAAATCAGAGTTCTCTGGTTCTGCAGAAACTACTTTGTCACTTACCCTCAGGGGTTCCATTATATTCAGTATGACACATTTTAGACTTTGGATTTATTAGTATTTTTTTCAGTCATAAATCTAATCTTGTCTCTCTCCCATGTCTTCCAAAGCAAAATAAGATTATTTCAGTACTCAGACTTCTCCCTCCCAAGTGAATTAAGAAAAGTCAATGAATGACACTTAAAATTAACCAGTAGTATTTGAAGTTAGTAGTGTCTTAAGTTTGAACTCCAGTTCCAGCTGATACAAATTCAACAATACAGGGTCACAGTGTCAGACAGAGATTTATTGCTGGAAGAAGGTATGCCCAGTGCCAATTTACTACTAGGTATGGTGCACATGGATTAGGATGCTCTCTTCCAGGCCTGGTTGGGATGACAGATGGCCTTCAGTGAATGGCAGAGTTGTTGCAATAATATTGAATTTATTTCTCATTACTCCCTCAAACTAAATGTCTAGGCTCGCATTATGTTTTAAAGATTCTCTATGCGAACATTCTGAACAAAAATTTCTAGATCATTTTTCCAAGAAATATTTAATTCAGAGCATTAATCAAAAGCAAATGATTTTCATAATTTAATAACAGAATGGTTATTTAAATGAAATAATTTGTTTTTTGTAGAATGAAGTTTCTGAAATGTATTAATTCTAAATACATTTTATCTAGCTGAGTGATTTTTCATGTAGGGGCCATCTTCTCCTTCCTTCCTCAATAGAAGACATTTGGCAATGTCTGGAAACATTTTGTTTGTCACCAAAGAGAGAGGTGCTACTAGCATCTAATGAGTAGAGGCCAGATAATACCTCCCCATGACAAAGAATTATCAAGCAAAAAAAAAAAAAAGTCAATAATGCTGATGTTGAAAAATCCCGATCTAACCTAATTAACCTGAAGTTTTCATAGCGTGTAGCAACTCAGGAGTTTAACTATGTGAGTTAGCCAAAATGCCAAAATCTGAAAAATCTGTTTCCTTCTGATCCTCCCATTATTGTGTGAGGACCTCTTAATTGTGTTGAGATAGTATATTTGTTCTCTCTATTCAAGGTCACCCATGACTTAGTTAAAAGGTATAGGGAAGGTAAGAAAATGCCCACTCAACCAGGAGCCATATTAGGTGCATTCACATACATCTTATTTCATTGTAACTCAGGTTACTATCCTCCTAGTAAGAAGAAACTGAGATTAGAGAGGATAATCAACTTGCCAAAAGTCACACAGATGGTGACAACTTAGTCACTATTCCAAGTGAGAATATATATTTCAAAACTCATTAATACTTCCTCATATATGCAAAGAAAATTTCTAAAATAAAATTTCTGAATCACTAATGGTGGTTACTACTCAAAGAAAACTTCTGAATCATTAAGAATCATTAATAGTTAATGGAATGAGGAGGATAATTAAATTTTACCATATATTTTTCTGTATTAGAATTTTCAGTGAACGTGTATTACTTCTACTTAAAAACTGATAACTTAAAAAAGACTCAAATAAATCATTGACATACTTCTCAGGCTAATTTTAGGACTGACTCCTGACAAAAAAGTAAAGTAGAAAATAGTCCTAAGTTTATGGCCCCCAGTCTGTTGTTGTTAATCCAATTTCCCATTCAATATCTCTATGCTAAAACTTGTTTACTCAGAGCTTCAAAAAGGATCTTGTAACATTATCCACATTAAGATTTAATATGTTATTTCATGGTGTTCTCACTGAGAATATAGTATCAGTTTATCTCTAATACCAGAATGGAAGAAGAGGTTTGGGGGCAAGACTCTTCTTCTCTTGTGGTCCTGAGACCTCACTGTATATATAATAATCTGTTCAGGCAGTTCTTAAAGAGAGGTTTTGCCACCTAGTTGAGTGGACCAGTGACTGGCATGTGCATGAGTCCCAAGAATATAAACTTTTATGGATTAACAGGAACCAAAAGACACATATTTCCTCAAAGAGTTTCTCTCCTACCTGGTCTGAACCTCCCACCAAGAGGATCAATCAAGGCAAAGGGGTCTAAGAGTGACCAATTTTTCATTGATTGTTTGATGCTAACCTTAGTAAGTCAGTTCAATGAGGACTGACAATAAAATTCTTCATTAAGCTTTGGGAAGTCAACACTTCCAGAGCTAAGCCTCCTAATCTATGTAAGGACTGATCACTTCATACTTTGAGGAGTCCACCATGTATCTATCCCCTTAATCTCTTTCCCAGCCTGCGAGCCCCAGCCATCTGCTAGAATGGCTAAAGAGTATAGGAGATCAATCAAAGATGAGAGGTTGATTTAACATGAGCAGTGGCTCTGTATCCCACTGTAATTGGTTAAATTGTGCTCCCTTCCCTCCCCTCCCCGCAAAAGATATGTTTAAGTCCTAACCCTTGGTAACTATGAATGTGAACGTAATTGGAAATAGGGTCTTTGCAGGTACAATCTAATGAAAATGAGGTTACATTGGATTAGAATAGATCCTAAACCCAATAGCTTGTGTTCTTATAAGAGGGAGATTTTGAGACTCACACACACGAGACAGTCATGTAGAGGGAAGCAGAAATTGGAGTGATACAGCTGTAAGGTAAAGAATGGCAAAACGTGCCAGCAACCATCAGAAGATAGGAAGGGGCAAGAAAGGAATCTTCCTGAAATGATTGTGGCTCAGCCAACACCTTGATTTTACACTAGTTTCCAGAACAGTGAGAAAATAAGTTTCTGCTGTTTTAAGTCATCTAGTTTGTGATCATTTGGTATAGTTGTAGGAAATTAATATATTCAAAATCACATCCCCATACCTTTTGAAGAGGAAACAAAGAAAGAGAAAATAATACCCTGGTTAAAGCTATATATTCAAATACTCAAGTAACAGTACACATGACCTTATACTTATCTCATGACTTTTTCTATATGCTAGTTTAAAACTCCTTTTCGGAAATAGAAAAGTTTATTGGAAAGAATAGAGTCTCTATCATAGGAACTATGCTACAATTAGCAGGGTTGGAATCAAAGAAGAAATTCTTGGTCCTAACTTATAAATTATATTCAGCTTATACTGAATAAACATATGAATGGAAATAAGTTTTTAAATTTAATCTCAAACTGTTACCAAAGATACTGCCCACTATGCTCTTCATTTGTCCCTATATAGTTCTCATGTTTGAAAAACAAAGAACAGTGGCACCAGGAAAATATTGTCATCTCTCCTTTTTAGATGGTATTCATTCTTCAGATAATCAGTATTTTTCACCCTGTGTACTAAACAGCCTCTCAACTGGTCTCCCTGTATCTATTCTTAAATTCCTACAGTCCATTCTTGCATATTAGGCAGAATGATCCTTTTATACCTATATCAGACCATATTTATGCCCTGGATAAGACCCATCTAAGGATTCCCATCACCCTTGGAATAAAATGCAAATCTTTTCCAGGGCCTACAAGGTCTAGCAGGTTCCATCCTAGGCTATCATTTTACTTCCTTCTCTTGTGCTTCTCTGTCACATGGGTCTCCTTGTAGCTGGTACACTCTAAGGGCCTCTACACATGTCATCCCTGCTACCTGGATGCTCTTCCTCTGGCTCTTCACATGGCCTGCACCATGGCTTTACTGAGGTCTCCTTCAAGTGTCACTTCCTCAGAGAGTCCTTTCCAACCCGTATAAAAGAACACCCTGGAACTCCCTATTCCCTATTCACTTCTATTACTCTCATGGCTTTTCTTCATCTCTTGACATTACTGACATTACATTACCTACTTAATTGTTTATCTCTTCATGGCCTGGGCTCCCCTATCACAGTGGAGGCTCTAAGAGAGCAGGGATTTTTGTCTGATTTGCTCACTGTTGTATCTTCAGTGCCTAGCACAATGTCTACTATAGGATAAGCACTTGACAAATAATTTGTTGAATAAAAAAATAAATGAATGTGTTTTGTAAGTTGCTTTGTTTTATTTTTTGCCCTGGCTAATAGGAAACTTAGTAATAAATTCAGTAGTGAGTCAGAGTAATATAGTCACCCTCATCATGAGCATATATGTTTCTTCCTTCTTTTTAAATATTCTGATATTCTATTTCTATTCTAATAACCTCATATATCTCCTTTGTTATAAAACATTTTAAATTTTTTTGTAATGGGACAGAGGATGCCAACAGGCAGGTAGGTTGGGTGCCAGGTTGGGTGCCTGGTTGGGTATGTGGGAGGCAACCCCACAGTAAGTGCGAAAGGGTGTACGTGTTTATCGGCAGTAATGCTTGAATGTGATACAAAACAGCCCTCAAGCTAGAATCTTTGGCTGCCTGGAAAGAGCCAGATGAGAATGAGCCACTGGGTCCAGCAGAGCCAGTGAAGGAAGGAAGCAAGTTTTACCTTTTCATTCCTGCAGTTGTTCAGCCCCATATTATTCATGGAGGACAGTTTCCCATCAACACCATGCGGCTGTTGCTGCTGTTGCTCCCGCTGGATCTGTTCTCGCATCTTCCGAGCCTCTTGAATGGCTTTCATCACTGTATCCTGATCTCCAAACAGGGCAGGGGAGTTGAGACTGGACAGGATATCTGTATACACAGGATGCATTATTAGAAGCTTATGGGGTTAGACACTAACAAAATACTGCCATTCCCACTCCGCTAGAAAATGCTGCATTCTCCAACAAGGAAGGGGCATGTTTGCTATTAAGAAAACCGCAGTACTATGCCAAGAACACCTGGAAACCAAGCTGTGCTGAGCTCTTAGCCCTTGTAGGATACCCCAGCACTCCAGTTAATCCTGACCCTGTCAACCTACCTTCGCACAAAGGAAAGTTCCTAGATTCCAATTTTGTGTGTGTATGTGTGTGTTTTCTGGCTAGATCTAACAATTAGTGAGGGAATAGCAGGGAAGGAGGGGGTGGGTAGAGGTACAGTGATATCTGTTCAGGATACCTGTTATATTGGGTATACTAATGCAGGGAAGCTGTTTCTAGCCTAGCAGAAAAAAATCCTATGAGGCCACATGTGTCCTTTAGTGACATCTTTATCTGTGTGTTCATATGTCCACTGCAGGAGAGAGGGGGCGGGAAGGAATATACTGCACTTTCCATTCCCCAATCACTGGCTGGTTAATGAAGCATTCTACTCATCATGCTGCCTCAGTTATTTACCAAGAGAATGACAACCCATTCCCTACCCCCAACCGAACACCTACTGCTCTCAGCTCCCTGTCTTTGTGATAGTGAGGCTGTATGTGTGGGAGTGGTTTTCACATCTGTACAAAGCTTCAAATAAAGTGAAAATAAATATTTACTTTCATTATACTCCATGTAACTCAGAGGGAAAAAATAAAATTAAATTAATTCTCTTCCATATCTTGCATTGTACTGTAGGTTAAAATTAATACTTTACATAAGCTTTTCCAATTTTAGACAGAGAGAAGGCTTGCCGACTAATCGATTTCAGCTGCTGTGGTAAAGTTTAATGTGATCCACTTGCTTGTATCCTGGTATGAACATTTCACAGCACATGTATGTGTATGTATCTGCATACACATCAGACAGACAGGACAGAGGAAACCAGATGGGTCAAGTCCACACCGTGTGTATGTGTGTGTGTGTGTGTGTGTGTGTGTGTGTGTGCAATGCATGTGTATATGCATGAGTTTAGCAAAAATTCCCAAGGCTATCTATAGTAAATTGTTTAATAGCCAAACCATCACATCTTAGGCTATAGAAAACCCATTATCTTTTGCTCTGAAGCTTTTCTGATAAAAACCAAACTGAACACTTCAATACTGTCCGGACAAAATTGTGATTGCCTCAGCCCATTTCTAGCTTATGAACTAAGAAAGACTCCCTGCTGAAGTATAAACTTCATAAGAGCAGGCAGGCCTGTGACTTAGTCATCTTTGTCCCTCAAGATGCCCAGTATAGTGGACAAATACTTTCCAAACAAAATTCAGAAGTGGATAATGGAAAGGCCATTAAAGTCATTTCAAGACCAAGCCTATTATTTATCCTTAAGCTGGCTTTTTTTTTTTCTTATTTAACAACTTCCAAAAATCCAGCAACCATATTCACATACTGGAAATGACTTACTTCTCTCTTTCACACGAATGTCACTGACTTGGAGTGAAAACCTCCCAGCTCCTGGCAGAGGCGTCCTGACTCAAAATGAGAATAGGCTGCTGCTGTATGGATCCTAACGTCCCAAATTTTAACAAGGAAGAATTACATCTCACCATCAGATGATTCACTCAAACCCAACATGGTGCAGCAAATGTTACAACTGAGAGTTCACAAAAAAGGGCACTGAGTATATATGACTCAGGTGAAAGGACCCAGGTTCTAGTCTTGGCTTTACTAGTAAGTATCTACATGGCTGTGGGCAAGCCATTTTACCTGTAAGAATCACAGTTTACTCTGTCATACAATGAGGGTAAAAATGCACTACCTCATAGGATTATTGTGAAAAATCAAATGAGATAAGATAGGCACAAATGACTTTTAAACTTACATATTATTTTGTTTATTATAATAAACATTTTAAGCTCCAGGACTCAGTAAGGCAAGGACGGTATTGTGATGAAGAAATGAAGCTCTAAGTCCCCAATCCCTTGTTATCTCTGTGTCTTATATGAACATTAAGAGGCTTAGTAACAACATGTTAATACTAATTTGGCACTCTGCTACAGACAAATGCTTTCCCATTTATTGTTTCACTCCCCTTGTATATGTAAATGCGTTGGTGTTGGTTCAGTCTAGTTTTTTTTTTTTTTTAAATCACATGCCTTCTAAGTGCCAGACACTGTGTTAGGCATTTTATATACATTTTTCTCTCTGAATTCTCTGTCTCTCTCTTTTTATTTTTGAATTCTCATAACAACCTATGAGCTAGGTAATAATATTCCCCTCTAAGAGATTAGGACACTGAGTTCAAAAATATTAAATCACTTTCCCAGGGTCACATAGCGAGTAAGAAAAGGCTCTGAGTCCAAGTCTGTCTGATGCCAAAACCCATGTTTTCCCTCTGTACTTCTCACTGGGGTATGAATGTCCCTAGTGATACTTGGCAATATATCAGAGAGTGTAAGAAGCCCAAGGATCATTATGACACATCTTATCAGATATCAATTTTATTTCATATTATGTCATTGAAGTGTGTCATTCACATTTGTTTTAATGCAAAACTAATACGGGATAAGATGTAAAATTCACATACATTTTAAAAAGAAAATATAAAACTTCAAAGAAATGTTGGACTTTTGGCAGGCAGCTTTGAGGCCAGGTCCCTCTAGGCCCTTGGAGGGTTCATGATCACTCTCATCTGCCTAGAGTTACTTCAGTGGCAAAGCATTAACCAAACACAGAAATCCCCAAGTCTCTGATTTGCTGGATCGAACTCCTCAGCCTCTAAAGAACTCATCCCAGCAGGATTTATATTATGACCTTTTCCAAAAGTTCTAATCACCCAAGACACGAAAAGGGGTTATGTTTCAGTAGAAAGGATTTTACTTTTACTTTTTTTCCCCCCATGGACTAAGGAACACTTTGGAAACAGAGATTCAGTCATCACTGAACAGGTTAGCTTTCTTTTACCTAATTCATAAATCTCTTCCTGTTGTTGACCTTTCCATTTACCTAAAGAGGATCCTCTTCCCAAGCTTCCTCCAATGGGGCTGGGGATGCTGCTTTTGTTAGGCAGATTAACGGGGCTGGTTTTGCTGGCTGGGAAGAGGCTCTGGGTGGGAGATGTTGGGGACTTGACAGGCTCGGCTGTCTTGGGTCGGGAAGAGAGATTTAGCGGCTGTGCGGCTGCTTCATCCTACAAGAGTTTAACATAAATAATTATTAAAAAAAAAAGACAAATGAAGCACATTATCACTTAGTAAGCCACAGTTATTTTACACCTAAGAGACAATGCCACATTCTCCTACAATAATAACAAAAGAAGCTAATTATCTACCTCCTTGAAGATTCATCGGAAGGAAACCTCATTAATTTCCCTGTGTTATGCTTCTATTTACATTAACTGTGTAGTTGGATCATTCTTTTTGCCAAATTAAAATCTGAATTAGCTCACATTACAGCTTAATTTCCTAATGTGTTTTCAAGGATCTAAATTAACCTAGGGCATTTACAAAGAATTATTTAAAATTTCAGCAGCTCTGTAGTGCTTTTGTGTTATTCTCTCTGAAAAGTTCCTGCAACTATAAATAGGCTCTGCAGCTAATTTTTTAATATATATTTTAAATCAAACAATTGCAAGTACTTTAAAAATGAAAACACAGGCTTCTTCTGCTCTCCTGGGCCTCTGCCCAGGGAGCCACATGCCACAGCATGGCTTCTATGTGGCTTTCTGGGTGTGGACACTCCTCATGGTCTATATTCTGGTCTCTATTCATGTTTAAAATTAATTTTTGCAAAGAGCAAGCACACATTATAATTATGTTTTACATACCATGCTATATGTAATTTATTTTTCATGTCTAAAGTGATGTCTCTTTATATTCTTTGCTACGTATATTTACAGAATGTCTATTTTAAGAAGCCTGTCCTTCTATACTGGGCACAGTATTCAAGTATCTGACTTGTAATTCTAGTGTAACCAGGAGCTTGAAAGCTAAACTCCTTGCCTTTATTTGCTCTCATTTATCCTACCATTAAACACACATAACAACATGCTCGTCATTTTAGAAATTTAGTTGTAATATAAACATAGTCATTTAAATGCTCAGTTATGAGACCTATCTTATTGTGTTCTAAAATTGTCGGCAAATGTTAATTTCTGTTTTGTTTCTGAGGAGGCATTGAGAATTTTTTTAATGTCATCTTTTAAAACACAATAGAGCTTGGAAACAGAACATCCTCTCCTTTGGGAAGAGAGCCTGACCCTAGCTGATCCTGTCTCCTTCAATACCATGGTCATTGTTTAAGGGAGGACAAAAAGAGATGCCAGAAAAGGCTCTCGGGAGGAAGATTAGAAAGAGAAAATAGAAACAACATGCACAGAGAAGCCAGGGTGTATACCAAGCACTGTGCTAGACATTTTCACATATATTTGCTCATTTAACTAGCAATAAGTCTATGAGGTTGGGCAGTATTATTCTAAATTCACAAAGGAGGAAGGGCCAGAGTGAGAGGTCATTGTCCAAAGCCACACATGGAAGGATAGCATTTGAATTCTAGTTTATTGGACTCCAAATCCCAGATCCCTTTTCTATTAAACTGTCAGAGAAAATAAGTCATGTGATAACATAGTGTTCTGTTTTTTTATCTTGGTAGGAAATAGATAATCTGGCACATCTATGTTGGAATGTACATTTTTCCATATTTAGACATAGGAGACATGACTATATCCACTGTGCATGTCAAAATATCTTACGTGTTTGATTATAATTTTACATCTCTTACTCTGCACCCACAGGGTATTTAGCCTGATTAGTTGCTTTACTCCTCTCTAGACAATAGTGATTTATTTGCTAGGTATCTAGTTTTCTCCAAGTTTTTTTTTTTTTTTTTAATTTGGGGTTCATTGAGCTTCTTAGACATCTGAATTCAGAGTGTTCTTCAAAGTTGGAAAATTTTCAGCCATTACTTCTTCTAATATATTTTTCTGTTCCTTTCCTTTCCTTTCCTTCTGAGGCTTTAAGTGCATACAATAGGCCAGTTGATGTCCCACAACACTGACAGTCTTTTTTAAGGTATTTCAGTTTGGATATTTTCATCATTCCATCATCAAGTTCACTAATCTTTTTTTCTGTGGCGTCTAATCCCATCGGTACTAATCTAGTATACTTTTAATCTAAAAACTATATTTCTTATCTCCAGACATTCCATGGGTGTGTTTCATGTCTTATAATGCTCACGTTTTCCCTCTGTCTTCTTAAACATGTAAAGTTTATGACATCTATTTTTTTCAGCTTTGAGTATACCCTGATTATTTATTTTTATAATTCAATCATTGCTACTTCTGCCAACAATGCACTGAGCAGGGGAAGCATCTACCAACTCCCAATCAAGTAAATTTCTTTTCATCATGGCAGGCTTGATATTGGTTCTCACAGCATGGTCTGGCCTGATGGAAATTTCATGGATGTTTTTTAGGAGGAAGATTTGCCTACCTCTTCATTTGGCTATAGTTAGGTGACCCTATGGTAGCTGTTTTTGCTGTCTTAACTGCTAATTCTATCATTTGTGCCATTTTGGGGTCTGTTTCTATTGATTTACTTTTTTTCCTCATTATTGCTTGTATTTCCTTGCTTGTATGGATGCTACACACTATGAATTTTATATTGCTGGGTATTGAGTTTGTGTATTCTTTCAGATATTTGTGGACTTTGTTTTAAGACACAGAACAATTTGAACAAAAGCAACATGCTTGCTTTTAAGCATATTAGGTAGGTTCAGAGCAGTCATTAATTTAGGGATAATTTGGCCCCATTACTAAGGTAACACCCTTTCGGCAACACTACTTGACACCCTCTATGTTCCAAGATCTTTCCACTGTGGCTAATGGGAATATAATCCAACCTCAGTCCTTTGTGAACCTTGCAATTGCTTTGCCTGCTGTATCTGGTATTTTTCCCTGGTCTCAGAGAATTTCCTCGTATACATAGGCTGATCAGTACTCAGCTAAATACAGGGGGATCTTCTACAGATTTTCAGTACTCTCTCTCTCTCAGTGTACAACTCTCTCCTCTCTGGTACTCTACCTCACAAACTCTATCTACCTTGGCATCCCAAAATCCTGAATGATATCCCTCTACTCAAAGAGGCTGCCATGTTCCATGTGTACCCTTCCTTGCACTATGACCTAGAAACTACCTCTAGACAGTAAGCTGGAATAATCATAGTACTTGCCTCACTTGTTTCTCTTCTCTCAGGAATCACTGTCCTATATTCCTACTGTAAATGTCTGAAAATCATTGTTTTATATATTTTGTCCTGTGTTTCAGTTGCTTAAGCTGGGAGACTAAATCTGATCCCTGTTCCTCCATTATGGCTAAAAGTGGAAATCTCGTAGGTATTTAGTTAGGATCTCTCTCAGTATATAACTAGATATTTCAATTACAACCACTATCACTATCACCATAATCTTCTTTATTATCATCAGATCTTCATCATCACAATCATCACTATACTTATATTTACAGAATACTCATTATATGCTAGAGGATTTAAGACCCACAATATTAACTCCCATTTTTCAGAGCAGAAAACTAAGGCTGAAATAAGTTAAATAATTTGCCCAAAGTGACACAGATGGTAAAAGTGGTAGAAATGAAATTTGAACAAAAAAATTCTGATTTCTGATGTTGGTAATTATAGTAGATAAAAATTCTGAGGGAAAAGAAGGTATATAGGTTATCTATGTTTAATTTTGTTACCTTCAGCAAACTATGCCCTATGTCATGTGGTCATGTTATGTACAGAGGGAAAGCAGTGATTACAGACAAAATCATATCTTAGTGACCATAATCCTTTCAATTACCAAATCATGAGATTATCTTCCGAACTTCTTCAATAATAGGTAGAAGCTATTTTTTTAAATTTAAAACATCTGCTTTAATGTCTTGATAAACAATCTAATAATTATAAGGAATGTTTCCTTTGTTATTAACATAAAATATAGTCAAGTCAAATTATATAGAGAACTCCCTAAGAATTTGCATGTGGTCAAGTGAGTAATAAAACTCAGTTGGCCCACAAAGCTGGAATGGTAAAAGCAGATGTAAACTTGAATTTAACCAGGGAACATTTTACTCATCCAGTAAAGGCTTGGTTTGGTAAGATTCCATTTGGCCAAGTCACTTATAAAATTACTTTTTCATGTTAAAATATCTAATACTCAATACCTCAAGTCAATAATGCTTGATATGTTCATATGCTAACAACTATAATTAAATGAAGTGCCTTGGTTTGAGTTGTAGTGTTCTGACTCTTATTCACAAACAGAAACTCTTGGAACACAAAATAGATAGGCTGTTTCCATAAGTAATGCTACCTTATTAAAAGTAAGCTGCCTATTGTAATATCCCAATATTTCTAACAACAAAGCATAAATGTTCATTTATTTCTTTGGAGAATTTAAAGCAAGGGTGGCATGAAATTAATTCCTATCTGCACATTATAAAAAATAAAATAATTTCAGTGGCTTTATAGCATTTGATGCTGTTTGTTAGCCTTAGAAGTTTCCCTTGTGAAAATTTAATAATTGCAAAATTTCTCCAAATGTAGTCCCTTTTGGGCATATTACATCTCTGCTTAGCATACCCTTCTAAGTAGATAAGTCAATGACAGAAAACAATTGTTTCTCTGAACTATATTATAAAAACCAACCAGTACCACCTATAGGTACCAGCTGCAGCACAAAGTTGGAACATATCATCTATTTCCCTCTGTTGCCAAATACTTCCTGGGTGCCACATTTTAAGACTCTGAAAATTAGTTGAGGAAAGACATCTAGTAATGTCCCAGCAGTAACCTGGGAGAGCCTGTTTATCCTCTCACAACTACACGGCATCAAAGCATGAATAGATAATGACACCACTCACTGCTCATTTGAGCCCACGTGAATTATTCCAACAAACCATACGAAGTCCAGCATTAGATTCTTTTCTGTCCCCCTTTTTTTTAAATCTAAAGTTTTGAGAACTTCCTTTTCTGATACTGTAAGTTGGCTCCCACCTGTTTAAGAAACTTCGAGAGAAAGTGTCACAAGTCTATGACAAAGACTGGTAATAAAACCATGGCCATTCATGCCAATGAGCATTAAAAAATAAAAGCCAGAATCCAAAGGGGAAAAACTCTTGAGAAGTGAATTTGCAGATTTAGGTAAAGATCTCACAATATGGCACTATTGTTATCAAAAGGGAAACACCTGTTTCTCAGTGCTCAATCATGAAGTTTACCATAAAGAGGAGCATTTGGGGTTCCTTTATGCTGCTATGCTTCCTGCTGTTTATTCCCAACCCAGTCTGGTTCACTACTTTTCTTGTGAAGCTGTTTTCCAAACTGTTTTCACAATCCTGCAAAGCAAGTACCTTAACTTGAGTTACAGGGCTGGTCCCTCTCTTTTCATTTTTTATCCCGGTAGGTGAGACTGCCCCTGCTGTGTTTGGTGGCTGTGGAGCTGATGGCATCTTTGCTCCAGGTGACACCTGCATGCTGGCCAGCTGAGCGGCATAGAGCTGCTGCAAAACAGGGAAGACAAACATTATCTCTTTAAATGCAGCTGAAATTGAGTTTCACAAAAAAACAAAACAAAACAAAACAAGACAAAAAACTTACCATATTGTTAGATAACTATTTCTCTGACAGCCTTGCAATTTCTCTTTCACTATTTTTTAAAGAGGAAATAAGAGAGACCAAATAATATAAAGAAAGAGCACTAGTATGAGAGCCATTGTCCTGTTCTTGGTCCTTTGAGCAGTAACTTTATGAACCCGAACAAAGGACTTGGTTGCTCTAGAACTCAGTTTCTTTGGTACAAAAAGAAATTTGACTAAATCATTTTCTATCATTCTTTCTAGTGCCTAAAATTGATGTAAAAAGTTCTTCAAATGTCAGTATGTCCATTCATGTGATTTTAATATTCATGAACTAAGAAATTAGTCTGAACTTTCCTAGGGATTCCTATAAGAATATTGTTCTTATTCAATATCAACCAAACTTCTCAGGGGGATGCTGATCCTTTTGGATGATAAGAACGCTGCCCTCAAGATCCCTGAGGCCCAACAGCAGTTACTGTTTTCTCAGGGTCTTATTTCTAGGCCACATATAACATAATCCTCAAGAGAATATAGCCATATTCTTGACAAAAAAATGAAATGGAATGGAATGAAATGGAATGAAATGAAATGAAATAAAATAAAATAAAATAAAATAAAATAAAATAAAATAAAGCTTCTTTTTCCTAGCATAGGTATCAAATCCTTAACTATTGACTTATTAGCTTTTGGGTGAAATTGGTAATAAGTGAATGTGTTAATCTGCTATGGTTAACCAGAATTCAGATACCTCAATCTTTACACTATTTAATGCTTGGAAACTCCATTCAAATATTTTCTTTTCTTCTTATAATCGAGATTAAGCCATTACCTTGATAGTCATATTTCTATCATAATAAATAGAAAGCTTCCTAGTTCATCAACCACAGAGAAAATAGCTCAAACTTTGCCATATTAGTAAGGGAAAAAAAAACAGGTGGTTTGTATGTAATTTCCAGCATTACTATCATTCAGATGGACAAATAAAAAAAATTACAGTAATCAAAAACAGACCTTTCAGCACATGTAATTAAATGAAAGCTTAATAAAGAATAATTTGCAAGAGCCAGATGTGCTTATGTCATGATTGTTGCTTTCTTTGGAACAATTTTTCTAATATAACAAGCCTCTAAAGAAATTAAAGTTTCATAATTCTGTGTGTGCAATGACTCAGTGGCAAGAAAAATTCACAAGTAAGAGTCAGTCAAACTGCTAGAATTTAGAGAGAGAAAAGGCTGCCTCTTCTGTTTCCTTTTTACTCTGTGGTATCCTTTTCCTTTGAAATTCAGCCAGGTGTCTTCAAAGAAGGGGGGGCAAGTGAAGCTTCTGAAAATTTTCTGCTTGGATAAAGCCACTGAAGAAAAGTTTTATACTGAATGGAGTGAAGATGGTTGAGAGCTGAAAAAATGTGGGCCACACAGTATCTGGCGTCATGACCAATATGCCCTCCTACTGAGTATTAAAGAGTCATGAAATCTTAGAGAGGCAAGAGTCCTTAGACATCATTTATGCCTTCATTTTCCCTCAATAATTCAAAGATCAGAAGAAATTCAATTTTACTCAATTTTGAGTCCTCCAGGGGACTGCAACTAGTGAAAAAAAATGCAGAAAAACAAATCTTCGGGAACAAATCTATTTTTTAAACAGCTAAATCCAGAAAGCCTTCAGATTGAACAATACAGCCGCTTTTTAGAAAAAATGTTAATTGCTTCCTCTAAAGCTTTGATAACCGTTTACTTTATATCCCTTTCTAGTGGTTTGTGCCTAAGAGAGGAAAGACCCCAGAAATGCTGAGACTCCTCAGAGCTCCTTGTAAGCTGTGATCAAGGATAGTAGCAAGAAGCAGCATCGCCACATACCATATAACTTACAGAGCTGGGTAAACTGGACAGTAGGATGTCAGATAAGATTTAGTAGAATAAGCTTTGAAATAAAAATCAGAAAATAGAGCCCAAAGTAAAGATAGAAGGTGCTCACAAAAGGTAAATATTGTCACATTTTGTCTTACAAAACATATAACTTGAGATCTAAGTACCATGCTTTTCAGACTGAAGACTTTCAGATCTGGCCTAGATAAAAAGAATGCCATTCGTTGAATAGGTGCAGGTTTACTAAACGATTTCACAGACAGCTCATCTTCTAAGCTAACATTAATTGAATATGTTCTATGTGCAAGGCTCTGTGTTAGAAGCTGTAGAGGATTCAAAGTCTTGGAACAAGAACACAGCCTGGAGAAGACAGAAGATACAGATCCTAAACACCCGATGTGCCCCTTCTTGGGGTGCTTATCGCTTTTTTAAAAATCTGTGTTTAGTTGTGCAATTATGTCTTGTCATGCTCAATAGACTGTAAGCTTATTGAAGTCACAATCAACCTGATAATTTCTGAGTGCCTAGCAGCAAGAATAGTGCCTCACAAATAAGAGCTAACCAATCAATATTTTCTGAATTAACGTACTATATAAAACCACTGCATGTTAGGAACGAGAGACATTCTCTATAAATGAAGCAGCAGAAGTGATATATGATTATATTTATTTTATGCAACAAATAATTTTATGCTGTTGAGTTAAAAAAAAATAAAAGGAAAATAAACCCAGCCCAAATGAAATTACATTGTTTCACAAGAAATGGTTCTTTTGAAGTCATTTGTTAGAATGTTAACAAGAAAGCTTTTCAATAACTGCTAGCTTCAGTCAACTCTCTTCAACTTTTCTGACACAAATTCTACTTCTTGAGCAGCAACTGAGGGGGTAATTCCAATTTTTCTTCTTAGTCTAGTTATTTATGAATTTAAAGATTCTTTAAACGCTACTGCATCCTTTTTTGGAAGAACATAAAATATGAGTTATTCAAATAAATAGCTTTAGTTCAAAAACTCCTTTGCAGGCTAATGGTTTGGGAAAGAGAAACGTTAAACTCTGATTAACTAGTACATAAGAGTTTACAAAAGTGTCATTCCACATAAGATTCTGAGATCATAGTTCACAGTCACAATGATGATAATGATGAATATTCATTTCCAAACACAGTTGAGGTTTACAAAACCAACAATGTAGTAAAGCTTATAACAGGCTTAGCCAAAGTCTCATAAACATTTAAACTTTGGTGAAGACTTGTTTCTGTAAATATAGATTTTTTCCATTTCAATTTTGAAAAATGTTCAATGATTGTTTGGGATATTGTTTCTTTATCCAAGATATATAAAAGATATGCAGGGCATACATGTCAAAAATGAGCCTAGCTAAATATTTTTCAAAATTATAAAATCACTCATATTTTATAGAGCACTTTAAGAAATGCTTTTACTGTTTTATGGCTAAAAATATTCCACCTTTAATATTATTAGTTCAGTTTTAATAAAGTAGCCAGTATTAAGATTTTGGTAAGTTGAAAAATGAACTTAGCTCCTAGAACTGAAAGGGCCTCACCAAATCATTTAGTCTAGTCTTACCTCCTCATTCTACTGATGAGCAGAGGGCCGTAAAAGAGAAGTAACATGCTGACAACAGTATAACTAGTTAGCATTGGTAGTAGAAGAACACTCTAGCTCTCATTTCAACATTACCATTTAAAGTAGAAATGACTATATAACGAACCAACCTTTGCACCTTGCAGGTACGTTTCCAGTATTGATGAATTTGTCCAATGACAAATCTTTATCTAATGCTTACCATAAACTAAACATTATGCTAAATACTTGGAGGGTCAACAACAAGAGACTCAGAAATAGTCTTCATCTTAATGGAGCTAGAAAGAAAAACTGACATTAAATAAATGCTTAGACAGTAACTATGAATTATGGTTAGGTTAAGTGCTGAGAAAGAAAAATACAGAATGTCAAAAGACCATTGAACAAAGGTATTTAGCATAGTCTGGAGAATCAAAATAGCTTCTCTAAGGAAGTGATACTTTAAGAAAGAATTATCCAGCTGGAAAGGTTATAAAGAACATTCCAGAAAAAAGAAAGATTATTATGGCTCTGAGGTAGAAAAGAAGAGAATATTTCAAGAAACTAACAAACGGCCAACATGGCAGGACTGTTGAGTGAGGGTGGAGTGGCATGAGAAGGATCTGGAGAGGGGTGGAGTCTTATAGGTCACATTAATCATTTTAGACTTTATTCACCAAAAAAGAAGTATCTAGAAAAAGCAATGAACTAAAACCAAGACACAAAGAATCTTTCCTGTGCTTTACCTCTAATTCACTGACCAATCTTTTAAATAAATTAGATTAAGTCCTATGAAGAGCTCATAAATCCATAAACATCTACCTCTAGTACTGTTTCTAGAGATCTGTGTCCTGAGACTTGCCCTAAAGAAAAACATATCTTGCATTTGGATCCTGGTGATACTTTAATAACTAGGCCTACTTACATTCAACACAAAACAAATAGGTCCTACAAAACTCAGCCTTATGGTGAAATTCTTGAGTGCCTTAGAGTATATACACTGGTCTATAGTCAGGATCTAAAAATTTTATCGTGTCAGAATCATTTTATAACACTATCGCGCTTGGGAATAGAGGCCTGCTTTACCCCCAATACAGCCAAATTCATGTCAAATTATAATGAGTGGTGTCACAGTCTACTACTTAACATAACATGAAATATACACATATATGTACCTACTTTGTGTGATAAAATCATGTAAGATCTCCAATAGAGAGCCCCATAGAAAAAACAGTGCGAGGCCTGTATTCTCATAATCACATGATTTTCACATAACCACATAACCACTCATCCAGCCATTCAATCATCACCCCCATTCATTCACGTGTTCATTCAACAAATATATATTGTGCGCTAACTCAGTCAGGTTCTATGTCAGGTATTTTACACTTATTATTTTATTTAGTTTTCAAAATAATTATATAAAATGGGAATTATTATCTATTACAGAGTCAGTCTGACTTTAAAGTCCATGTGCTTTAAGTAAGCTATACAGTGAATTATAATGAAACCCATTTCCTGTCTCTAGCCACCAGACAAGAATCATTGTCCAAGGAGAAGAGAGATTCTGATGTTGCTGCTGTTCCGAGTTCTCAAATAGCAAACTGTATTTCCAGATGTCTTACAGTGACTTTTTCTTAAATGGCACCTCACAGTCCTCAAATATGGAAAGAGTTAATGGTGCCACCAGCCACCTTGAAGGTGCAAGGGGCACGATTGTGATCTAAACAACCCCTTTCTGCAGCCAATCTTTGAGCCATAATAGAAGATATTCGAAATACTCTAGTGACACATATTTAATAGGTGGATAAAGTAAAAATAACTATGCAGAGTATAGGTAGAAATGGGAGAACTTGATCAAAATGGAAATTGGCACCAGTATGCTCCTGTATATGGAAACCAACAGTGAAAAAGCAGGCACACCTTCACACACTAGATTCTCTTTGGAGTAAATTCTCCTGTGTTTTGTCATTTCAATTAGAAAGGGCATTTTAAAGTGGCCTGTCGGAATCTGGCCCAGAGAGAAAGAAAAAAACATTTTCCCTCAAACACAACTAGCCTATTGGTGGATAATGAAGAAAGGAAGGGAAGGAAAATGCTATTCTATAAAAACAGATTCGATAGGTACTACTGAGAGCTTTCAACCCCGACCCTTATAGTTACCTCACTTGCTGTAACTCCACATAGTATCTGGGAACCCCATATCTCCAGCCCTGGTTAACTCAGGTTCTGTTCTTGTGTACCACACACTACTGAGGGCAGTGGGGGCAACTGGAGATGTTGGAGGAAACAAGCAGGGTGGGTGAGGGGTGTCTTTAAGGAAATGAAGGTCATTATTTACTTGATTGATCCTGCCTAACACTAGGCCCCAAGCCTGGCTCAGTTCTCCAGGGACATCCTGGGTTTTGTTACCTTCTCAAAACAATGCTGATGACCATTCCTCTGCCTACCAAGCAAGGCATGCTATAAAGCTGGACAAGTTCAGCTGTGAGTCTGTGAAAAGGTGGAACGGAGACAGGGGTAATTAAGCAGCATGATTTAGTGCTTGTTCAGCACAGGGAAGAAAATATGTCAGTAACAACTCATTACAGACTGGTCGGGGGTTGGTGGAGGGGGTGTGCTCAGAGAAAGCTTAAAAATAATTTGAAAGAGATCACAAATACTTTTACTTCTCATAAACCTCCAATGTCAACAAAACGATCCAGGAAATATAGCTGTGGTTTTATGGAAGGAAAGAACTGAAGTCCTTGTTTTTCAGCATAGAAGGTACTTGTTTAGCTATACCCCTAATATTTGACACCAAAGAAAATTGGCTGTAGGGATAGGAGATGAAAAGGAATAGGGGGAAGAGCTACCACTCTCCCTTCTCACGTATTGGGCTAATTTCTAACTCAGCCTCCTTGCTTCTCTTGCCATATTCTTTCTTTCCCTATTAACTCCTCATGTTTGTAAAAATTCTACTCATCTTTTGAATCTCAAGTCAAAAAACCACTTTTTCCTTAAAGCCTTATCTGACCCCTGCCTCCTTTGTGCTCCCACCAGATCTCTTCTATTCCTGTGTAGTCTGTGGAATGTTTTTTTTTTTTTTTTTCATGTCTTTATCTCCCAGTAGATTCCAAGCTCCTTAAGGGAATGACTGAGTCTTATTTATGTCTCTAGCACCTAACATCATGCTTGACATTTAATAGATGCTCTGTTACCACCAACC
Source organism: Canis lupus dingo (assembly GCF_003254725.2). Classification (NCBI taxonomy): domain Eukaryota; kingdom Metazoa; phylum Chordata; class Mammalia; order Carnivora; family Canidae; genus Canis; species Canis lupus. The sequence continues at coordinate 39,348,239 of NC_064263.1, forward strand.
ACTAAAACTCCTTGATTTTCCTTCTTGTCTCTATCATTGGAATCATTATCATTTCTGCCCACACCCTTTTCTTAGGATACCTTTCCTCACACCTGTCAAAAAGGAACTCCAGAGATGGAATTCATCTTTCTCTGTTTTGGTTTTCTTGAACCTATAAGCATGTGGGTTCATTAAGTCATGCACTGATTTTCTTGCAAGGGAACACCAGATAACACAATGTTAGCAGGAGAAAGAACTGTAAACATCATCTAATCCAATCCCTTTGCTTTACAGATGAGGGAAACTCAAGCCTAGTGGAAGGAAGGTGATTTGCATAAGAATACCAACTGGAAGGCAATAGATAGAAGGAAATCTAGAACCCAGGCTCATTATTTGCCCCCCTCTGGTGTTCACACAGACTTGTCTCCTTGTCCTCTATTCTCTTAGGGAACTCAGTGCAAATAGAATATGTATATTTTATCAGAGCTCTAGATCTGGACTACATAAAACCATTGTTTTCCCACAATTCCCCTAGAACTAAAAGATAAATGGATCCTATATGTACTTGAAAAATAATTATTGGGCACCCGAGAATAATTTATGTTGTAGAATTCTATTTTAATATTTGTTTTAAAATGTACAAATTTGAAAATGCAACTACGGTAATTAGCTTAAGGTAATTATAATCATGTGAAGGTGTTTTCAGATTTTTAAAATTAAAGTTTATGCAAATACATAAGGGGCCAAAAATTTGTCTCAGGTGAGAGCAGACCTATTTTACTCTCTTTGAGACTTCAGCCATTTGCCTTTCCACAACAACCAAAGGAAAAATAGGACAAGCATTGACCATAAGCCATTGGAAAGCCAGGACCTGTTTAATTCATTTCATTATCCCCTGCAGCCGGCTCAAGAATGTCAAGTAAAGAAAAATGAATCGAAAAAAGAGTTTTCCTGGCTAGAGATCCTCTTGCCTATTTTCCCAAGCACTGACTAGCTCCTCTGACATAACCCATTGTGCTAACAGGGTGGGGAGGCATGGGGAGAATATGCTGGGTGTTGAGAAGAGAAGCTATAAAAGAAAAAGAAAAGAAGAGAAGAGAAGAGAAGAGAGAGAAGAGAAGAGAAGAGAAGAGAAGAGAAGAGAAGAGAAGAGAAGAGAAGAGAAGAGAGGGAGAAAGAAGAAAGAAAGAAAAAGAAAGAAAGGAAGGAAGGAAGGAAGGAAGGAAGGAAGGAAGGAAGAAAGAAAGAAAGAAAAGAAAGAAAGATCGGCGAGAGGCTCAGGTCAATGGTCCTACCTTCACATGAAGAGAACTTTAAAAAAAAAAATTCTGAATCCATCAGGTTGAGCGCCCAGTTAGTCATCTGCTGCACCAACAAAACAAAACAAAACAAAACAAAACAAGACAAAACAAAACAAAACAAAACACAAAACACCAGAATTCCTTCTTGGATTACAGCAATTATATTGGAATGCATTCAGAAGAGCTTTTCCTCATGGAACATAGTTGCACAGTACACACAAAGTGACCCCCAGTAATTTTAATAAGAAAACTGTCTCTCCGTGCTTCTTCCCGGTATCTTTCTTTCAGGGTGCCAAATAAAGTATGGAAATACATAATGCCTTATTTACAGAAATGAAGTTCAGTCATTGAAACAATTAGTACTTTGGTTCTTAAAGCAAGATATTCAAAGAGGTAATAATGAGGGCAGTTGGAAATCGACATTATGGGAATGAATCTGTTTTCCTTCTGTTTCCAAGAGCTGGGCAGGCAGCGCTGAAGAGCCCCAGCTCTCTGAATGCACTCCAAGTGGTACAGCTTGCATTCGTAAGGCTCCTTTAACTCTCTCCTCACAAAGGCCTTAGTTCATTGGGGGAAACCGTAAACTAGTGCATCTTGACTCCACCAATAGGAAATAAAAACTCGTCAAAGGGTCCCGAAGGTGGATTTGAAATCTAAATGTTACTTCCCATAGCCTTTAAGTCACAGGGAAGTTTCAGTGGGTATATATATTTGAGTACATGTGTTGAGTTCAATAAAGTACTTTTTTCATAAATGAGTATATGCTAGGCTCCTAATATTGAAAAGCATCATTTCTTTGTAACCAAAAGGTGAATTTTGGTTCAGATTCATTCAAAAATCATTTACTGAGTAGTTACTAATGACCAGGCATTACTTGGGAAAACAGAAGTGAGCAATGGCTTTGGGGCAGGGAGAGGGCAAGAGAAGATATGTAAATCTGATGCTAATATGCACTGCTGAATATAAAGTGACAAGGTCTATGGATATGGGGAACGGGGGTGTTTAAATATGGACAAGGTCAGGAAAGCGAAAATAAATGGCATTTGAGTGGAGATCTACCTGTAAAAAGGGAGGGAGGGAGCCAGGCCACTACCAGGGGATAGCACCCCAGGCAGAGGCAAAGGGTAGGTGAATGTCCCTAAGCAAAGAGATGCTTGTGCTTGGAATATGTGAGGAACCACAGGGAGCCCCGTGTGGCTGGAGCAGAGGGAGCTGGGCAAAGGATGATGGGTCAGATATCAAAAAGAGAGCAAGGGAGCCAGATCATGTAGGTCTCAAACACCATCAAACAGACATCGGATTCCATTCTGAGTTTCCGGGAAACACCATTACAACAATATGGCAGATCTGGAAATCCCTCAGCAATACCCACAGAAAAATCTGGAGGTATGCCAGGACTGCCTTGCCTTGGCCCACGATGATTGCCAAGAAACCAGATGCTGTTGCTTGAAAAATATTCTACAACTGCTCAGCGTCTATGCCCTTCGATTTCCATCCATAATGAAGCCTCCAAAACAACAGAATGAAGACAAATATGATTGAGTACGCAATGAAAAAAAAGTTTTTATTTAAATTATTAAATATATATACTCAGAAAAACAAAATTGCATGAAACAAAAGTATAATATTTTCTAAATGCTATTTTTCTTCACTTTAATGAAAGGACAGAACAAATGTTGCTGGTTAAAAATAAACATGTTTATTATATGTAAATGTTTTTAGTGTTTTTAAACCGAACTTGGTTTTTAATTTCTCAGGAGACTATGGAAGACTGAACACAACAGTCATGCTAATGAACAAAATTCATACCTATGATGAAATGTAAAGATTTATTAAACAGAAATTTCATGTTAATGATATTAACATGAAATGTACACTTGTAATAAATATTGAGGGAGATAAGGATGTATTTTGAATTCACTTTTAAGTGATCAAGTAAACTTGACAAGGAATAATACAAAATGTCCTCTTCTTACTTCCTTTTTTATTTTCTTCTATATTTTTAAAATCCAAATAAATGTTTTACCCTGTTTCAGAGCCACCTACACTAACTGTCATTTTTTGAACTGCAAATTATTAATATTGCCAATTGGAGAAGTTCAGCATATTTTGCAGTATGTAAATATGCCATCTGTATCCTACAGTAATACCCATGGCTTACTCCCTAATTAGCAGAAAGGAATGATACCTTATCCGTAGCAGCCACGGTAAAAATCATTCAAAAAGTGTGTAATAAGCACACAACACACTTTATTGTCACTAGATTTGATACTGATTACTGTATCAATAATTCACCTTTAAAAATCCTTATAGCAGATGAAGCAGGTAATGCTTAATATAAAGGACTAAAGAATACACGTAGAAAAATAAGGGTTATACGTTGCTGTGACAGGCAGGACATTACAGTGATTAAGAGGCCACACTCCTTCATCAGAACTATGTAATCTAAGGCAAGGTTATTTCATCTCTCTGGGTCTTAAATTTCCACATCTTTAAAATGGGAAACATAACAGTACCTACTCCGAAGACTGTTGTACAGAGTGAATGAGCTAATGCACATGACATACTTAGAAGAAGGGCACACTATAAAGACTCAATTCTTGTAGGCTCTTATTCCTCTCAGTATATTCCTCTTTAAGAGATATCACTCCAAAGATCTTACTCAGAAAAACATCTGGCATTTTTATTCAATTTAGCAAAAATGTATTAGGGATCCAAAGACGGAGAGGATCTGCTGCCTCTCAGGAACTCCTGAGCAAGGATAGGAAGGAGAAAGGGAGAGAGATTCAACATGATAAACAGCAGCAGGGAAGCATTTGCAAATTACTACTTCATGAAACACCATCACTGGGAACAATTAGGGATTTTTTTTCCTTGGCTTTATTGAGATCTTAGCAAATAATACTGTGTCAGGCTTACGTGTACAATGTGACGATGTGATATATGTATATAATGTGAAATGATCACCACAATAATGTGAGTTAACACACCCATCACAGTTAGTTTTGACTGCTTACCTGAAAGCTCTGGAATGAGATCCAACACTAACTAAAACGTATAAAGAATCCTAGAAAATTATTTTGCCAAAAAGAAAAAAAAAGTAAAGGAATCCTGAGCAGAATGAACAGCACAGCAAGCCCTAGAACACATGCAGTGTTTAGACTAACAGAGCTTCTGTTCTTTTATTAACGTCTCCCTTCCAGCTCATTCCTTCAGACTAGAACCCAAAGACTGCTTCACAGACTAGGATGGTCTCACTAAGGGCCAAGATGGCTTTGAGAAGCCTCAAGATTTATAAAATGTGGCACTTCTCTCGTACAGGGAAACCACCCTCGGCTATTCATTTAGGGAACAGGAACTTTGTTCTGTTCTTGTTTCTTTTTTTGGCCATTGTTGGACAGAGAAAATCTCGAAGCATTCCAGGTCCTAATTTGGGAGGGATATTTTAGAACCTCAATACCTCGTGGAAGCTTCCCGTAACACCTTTGGAAAACTCTCATTACATGATGTGAAATCGCAGCTTTAGTTTGTTAAGAGGGCACGATTCCGAGTGGACCGTGAAATATTTATGTCTCTGTGCAGCTCTTTGAAGGAATAATCTTATGTTTTTGTGCCTGTCCTGGGTCAGAGGTTCAAATCATCACTTCTTTCTGTCACTCCTTATATGTTTTACTATAATTTACAGCTCAGCAAGAGGACTCATAAAACAAAAGTGTCTATTTTATTTCAGCAACTAATTCTAGTTAATCAAAGATTTCCAGCCAAACAACCCAGCATGAAACTCTGCGTGGAAAATATGAGGAGAACAAAGCATTTTGTCAAATAACACATCTCATGATGTAAACACATATGTCTCTTAGAGGGAATTTTATCGTTTCCACATTATCGGCATACAAAAGGAGCATTCTTGTCGCAGACCTGGTGCAACTGTGGAGGCATCGTCATTGGAAACAAGAGCCTGATTAGGTTCCCACACAGATATGAATAGACTTTCCTTTTTTAGTGAAATCGCTGCTTTTATTCCTTTTTAAAACAGACTGGTAATTGTCACCCTAAAAACACTGAATTGTACTAGGGCAACATTTGTTTCTGCTCTTTTTTCCCATCTTTTTAGAATCAGCCAATAACGTTACTATCCCTTCTGGTTGGTCCTCTTCTGGAAAGTCTGAGTTAATCCACAGCTGTGTGAATGTGAAAAAGGGACACAGCAGGCAAAGTCTGTTGGGTCTCTTGTCTGCTAATAAAGTGCACAGTCTGCAGGACAGATGTTAAGAGGATCTGTTAAATAAGTCAGTGGCAGAGATCCTGACCTCCGCCAAGGAACATTTTATTATTCCAGAAAGGGGCATAATTGCACAATTAGAAGCACTATAGCTTTTCTTTATAGATTTTTACTCTTTGCTTCATCATTTGGTTGAAATATAGCATCAGGGCGCATTCACTGAGAAGCAATTGCTAAATATGATTGGGTTTAGTACAAACTTCAGATTACAAGATTTCCCCAAATCCCAGGGAAATGGTTGGACCTTGGCTTTGCTTCAATCTTAAACAGTTTTGTTTATTCTGCATGTATCATTACACTATTTGTATAGTTTCACTTGCCACAGGGTACCATTGTACTAAAGGGACTATGAATCTTACCAAACATAGTTCCCTAACTATTAAATCTAGTGTAATGGGAAATGTAAACTAGAGATCAAATTAATAGAGGAATATCACATCATAAAGTTGCTCGCTATACCTTATACCGCTTTACCATTTACAGTGTGAATAAAATCATGTCTGCCACATGCATTGCAAATTCCCAAGTGTGGTGTAAAAGGCACTTGGTGATCTGACCCCTTGCTTACCTTTCCAAACTCACCAACTATTGCTCTGGTATCCTTGGCCTGTGCCAGACTGTTTGTCGTTTTCTGAATGTGCCATGCTGACGACTGCTTCCACACCTACAGACATGCTGTGCTCTGTCTGGAGTGCTTTTTCTCTTCTCTGTTATCTCTGCCACTCTGTATCCTTGCCCCATAAACCTACTTAACTTCCACTCTCCTTTCAAGATTCCATTCTAACATCATCTCATCCATGAAGATTGCCAATACTGCCCCAGGCAGAGCTTAACACTTCTTCCTCCCGTAGTGTTTTCATTCTGGATACACATCTATTTTAATAATTGTCACACTGTCTACTAGATTGTAGACCCTCTGAGGGCAGAGATCAAGGTCTGATCTTAGTGTCTCTTGAGTAGAAAAGCATGCTTACCACATGCAATAGATACTTAATAAACATTTGGGAATTATTGTAGGAGTGAATTAATTAAATAATAAATCCTTTTTTTCATGTTAATATAAGTTTATATTCTGGCCTTATCACTACTATCAGGACTGGTACAGGGTCTTATACTTGAATGTGCTTTATATTTTTTTAAGGGTACTCTTCATTAGGTTGGTACATTCGGTTGCAAAAAATAAATATTTCTACAAAAACTCATCTCCATCCACCTGCACCAAAGATTGGTAGAGACATGAGCTATACTGTCCTCTTGGCCATATCTTGACTTGGTTCAATTCATTTTTTATAAATTTATTTAAAAGAAGCAATCAAATTTAGCTCTTCCCAGCATTGCCTCACAATTCTGCATACCCCAATCCAGGCCATTTACAAGCTGTGTGGCTTTGGTCAAGTTAATCCATCTTTCTGGGCCTCAGTCTCTTCAACTGTAAAATCAAAAGCTTTACCTAATACTTGAGAGTGTATAAAGCACTTTTCATAAGGATTTTCCCATATTTATTCTTCACAACTGCCCTTTGGGGTAAGTATTATTCCTAATCCCAATTAATGGCATCTGGGCATATGAAGATTAATTTGCCCATGCTCATGGAACCAATGGTAGAGTTAAGATTTGGCCCTCAAAGCCTCTGAGGGTCTTTTCAGCTCTGGGAATCTATGCAGTTTACAATCTCATTGCTTATTTGTGAAGGACTTTCTTTCAATATGGTGGCATTTTTTTTCTTGATTAGTGTAAAGTTCAATTTAAAGTACCGTATTTGTTGCCTGGCCATCACTTCTTTCTAAAGAGCGCTGCACTGGGCCTTATGCTTTTTGAATTCAGGAACAGTCATCTGGCATCGATATTAGAACAAAAAGATTTCAAAAAGCTGACACACAACCAGCTTGGTCAACCAGAAAGTGGATATATTTATATACATATATGCCAAGATATTTGCCACATGTTATCTGTTCTTATCACTTTGAAGCATTGCTCATTTAGTTGAGTTCCTCCCTAGGCTATTACCATAAGAGGTCAATAACCTGCTCAGCTTGTGCATGTAGTATATGTTTAAAAAAATTTTTTTAAACTAATGAATGAATAAGAGAGGTACTAGTATAAGGGTGTGGAGAGAAATGATGTTTATTGAGTATTTGCCATGCAGCAGACATTGTGCTAGACTACGGGATTGTGTTACTTTGTTTAACCCTTACAATATGGAAAGTGTCACTGTCTCCATTTCACAGATGAGGAAACTGAGGTGCAGGGAAGTTAGCTCAAGGTTACATAGCTTTTTGTTTGTTTGTTTGTTTTTGGTCACATGGCTCTGTTAACTGACAGGCCTTGAGGAACCAAGAAGCACTGCTTTCTTAAAACTTTCAAGCCATTCACTGTTATATAGACAGAAAACATGCCAGAGAGCAAGCTGGTTGCTGAGTGAAGAGGAAGCATGTCACTCCAACACATGGTGGCAAATTGTCACCTAACGATATACAGTCATCTTCCTGTTTCAGAGTGAAGTCTATTTGTGTTTGGTGCCGTTTTATAATCAGGTGTGGCACAGGTGGATCTAAAATCAGGAACGGAATGGTTGGATATAGATGAACTATGGATGACTATTTCACTCTGCTACTAAAAAATGTCTCTTTATTAAAATGATTAAGAAATGGCTGGTTACTAAAATGACTGGTAAATGGGTGGGAAAATGAAGGACTTCCACCCAAATCAGTCACAACCAGGCTTCTATTTTCTCAACAAAGCTTCTCACTCTCTCCTGGTTGTGTTAGCTCTAAGCCAATGACTTAACCGTGCATTATCCGGAGACGGCCCCCTGGGTCCTGGAGCACACTTGCTTGGACGTGAAGAAAATGTTAGGAGCAGGTAAACAGCCACACCGCAGAGAGCGGCATCTTTTTGTAGGGGGGCTAAGGAACTCCTAAGCCCTGGAGGGCAATTCCAGTGTAGTAAGGACCACATGGGGCACACGCTCCACTGCGTTTACTGACAGCGAGTGTTTCTCCTGCCTTCTTCTTCTTCTTTTTAATGTATTTGCTTTTTTCTTTTTAAGCAGAGCAAGTGATACTCCATTGAGAATGCGATGCTAAACCACTTTTCCTTCAGAGTTTTTAAACTGGGCCTCTGAGAAGGAGTTTGATACAATTCAATGACTGAAGTAATACCTTTGTCCATTTGAGCATTAAATGGCCCGTTGAAATACAGCTTAGTTAGAGGGAATTTCAGAAAATAGTACTTTCTAATTTTTTTTTTTAATTTCTCTCCCAGCTGACTCGAGCAGAGCTTGGAAAATGCAGCTCAATCACTTTCCACAGCCTCTCAGGTCAGCCTCTCACCAGTGTTAATTAAATATAACCCCCTTAGAATACGAGAGGTTAAGTGAGAGCAACACTGCGTTCTTCTCCAGTATACTACTGTGAACACAACTGGCCATAATCTGTTTATAAGAAGGCTGCCTGGAATATAGAGGTCTCACTAATGAAAGATTCTAAGAGGAAAAACTATATAATGCATTAACTGTTCATCACAAAATATATTTTAAACTACCCATTTCTATATCCATTGTGCTTCCATAACACATATCATGAAGGAAATTGGTGTAACAGATGGTTTCAGCTCTGGGTAGCAAATGCAGACCGGTTTTCAGTGTGATAAAGTAAAACTGTAAAAGCCAGTGCATAATTCAGTCAATCTCTTACCTAAAAGTCTGCCTTCCTCTCAAGTTAGATAATTTGCCCCCAATGGCTATGGGCATTAGTGTATTTTCTCTTTTTAGCAGACGCCTTATCTTCAACTCGACCAAACTCTAAAACTGGGAAATTGCTGGAATAATGGCTCTATCCTAGCCACTTTCAATTAGAAGTCTTTTTAAGCTATTGGGTTTACAGTTTTAAAAAGTTCCATACACTGTCCAGAGCTATTTGTAAACGAAATCACTTAAAATAAAGCTCTTTAATACTCTATAATTAGTCTTGTCTCTCTGAACATGACTTTACTGTAAAGGCTCCTTCCTGACTCTCCTATTGTCCCAAGATTGCTGAGAAGAACGCAGCCAAGCGATAATTCAACATTATTGCTGCTTCAGTGCACTAATCGCTTAAAGAGCGGCAAAGACTCTGTGCTCTCTGCCCCACAGCCCCCGCAGCCTCCTGGCCCGAGGCAGGCATCCCGACCCAGCCACGTCCAGATGTCAAGAGGAATCCTCAGCTCCTGATGCAGCAGGCGCTCCATTCCAGTATGGTCAAACATCTGCTTCCTCTGCTGGCATGCAACCTGCTGAACACGCTCAGAGGGCAGCGCAGGCTAGGGATGGGCAAGGACACACTCCCCAGCTACTCCTGGACACTCATCAAAACTTTGAAATTACAAGACAGCCCCAGAAACCCTCACAAGAATAGAGCTCCGGCACTCGGCAAAAACATTCTTAGCATTTTCCTCAAAAGAAAGCTACAGAATGAGAGAAGACAGATTTCATGATAGTTCTTCTTATCCTTGTTAAATTCTATTAGGCTTGAAGTTTCTTCTGGACAGCTAGCTGGAAATTTGGAAAATCCATGAACTCTCTGGGATCCTGAGAATGTCATGTTGACTTTGAAATTTCCCCCTTTTGTAATTTAATTAAATTACTTTTAATTCACTTGAATATTATAAGAGGGGAGTAAGTTGTGTATGAAAGCTTCCAGGTGGCTGTGCTTCCAATGTATCAGTCAGCAGAGTTTAAAGCAAAGAATCCCAGTCAAGAAGTAAATTTTAAAATGCACTTAAACCATCTGTGATAGCCTATTGTGTTTAACAGATGAGTAATCTGGTTCAAGTTAGTTAATCCATCTGAGCCACACTTTCTTCTTCTAAAACATGGGGATAATATTAAAGCACATTTATTATAAAGCTGAAATATAAATTGTTCACTAAACTGTAAAAAACTATACAATATGTACTACATATGTGTTGGTATGTGTATATCGGTATACATATAAATAATATCCATACTATTCTTATATCTGGTTTTGTTTTTAGAAAGAAATTCAGATTTCCTTTGTAATATTCAATTCACACATCAAATACAGATTTTCTGCCAAGAATGATTCCACTCATCCTATGGGATCTCCATAAATAGTATCCTATAAAAACTATGTACAGTTAGTTCCCAAGTCCTCCTCAAATTTCATATTTACTTTACTCTGAAAGATAGACTCATATACTATTATAGTCAGAAATAATATTCCTTTACTGAAAGAGTATATGGTGTGTTTAATACAACTGAAAAGATGACAAGAATTGCAAGTATTCTAGTCTGAAATGACTTCTAGAATAAAATTCTTAGTTTTGAGGGTACCTGGGTGGCTCAATGGTTGAGTGCCTTTGGTTCAAGTCATGATCCTGGGGTCCTGGGATCGAGTCCTGTATCAGGCTCCCTGCAGGGAGCCTGCTTCTCCCTCTGCCTATGTTTCCACCTTTCTCTCTGTCTCTCATGAATAAATAAATAAAACCTTTTTAAAAAGTGAAAAAAATAAAATAAAATTCTTAGTTTTGAAGATCAAAGTGGAGCTGAGGATGCACAATCAAATAAGCCTCATCTTTTAAAAATCTGCCCATCCAGGTTAGGTTCAGATGTAGATAGATAGGTGGGATATTTCTGTTAAGCTGAGTAAGATTTGCAACTCCAACTCTTTATCATATGTTTCTTTCCCCGTTCCCCACCTCTGACTAGAATGTAAATGCCATGAGGGCAAGGACTTTGTTTTATTCATTGCTATTTCCCCAATATCTAAAACAGGTTTTCTCAATCAAAGTATGACTATATTTTGGGCTGGATAATTTTTATTGGTCGGGGTGTGGAGGGGTCCTGTCCATTGTAGGATATTCAGCAACGTCCCCAGATGCTTTACCCACTAAATGCCAGTAGTATTTTCACCCCCACCCTCGAGTCATAACAATCAATAAGGTCTCCAGACACTGTCAATCGAACCCTAAGGGGCAATATTGCCTCCTATTGAGGATCATTGGTCTAGAATAATACTTGGTGCTGGATAAATATTTGTTGAATAATTGAATGATTGAATTTTTGATGTTTGAATTTTCATACCTTTCCAAATTTCTTGAGCATGATCATTTATAAGCTCCCTCTCCAGAACAGATTTTGATACAACTCTAAGATACAATAAGTGTTATATCATTGAAACAGTCATATTCAAAGTAACAGTGTCACTTCAAGGAGGAAGAATTTAAAAAGCTGTAATATTCATTCTTACTTTAATTTAAATGCATAAGTGAATTAGAGTGAAAATGTGATAAATTTCCCCAAAATGTATTTTCTAGATTAAAAACAACTCTATTTCAAACAGACTTTGAATGAGTACGGTATGTTTGTACTTTGTAGGGTTTGAGAGGGTCAACACATGTATATATTTTAAGCAATACATTTTTATATATATATAAATAATATATATTTATATATAATTTATATATATACTTATATATAAATTATTATATATATATTTTTATTTATTTTTGTTTTAGTTTATGCAGCTCAAGGCCAATAGCATTAGAGAAATCACTGATAAGGTACTAAGGCTCATAGTCTAGATTAATTTATATGTTATGACATTGAAGGTTGGTTACAGGTATTACAGCTGTACACATAAGAGAAGTACATAATAAGGAAGGAAATCAATGCAGTTTCCTGGAAATTAAGAATTCTGAGTTAAGTCCTTAAACCAAAAGGATGGAAGTCTTGGGGAATTTATTTGGCTCTACTTTGCCTCCATTTTTTAGTATATGAAAAGGAAATGCAAATACGTAGCTAACCCCACATTAAATGATTATAAATATAAAGGAATTTGTATTTATAAAACTAAAAAAAGAAAGGCCAAATTAATTCTTCTCAATCAGACTCAAGATGACCCTACTGATGTCAACAATTATAAGGGAGGAATGAAAGATGGAACAGACAGTGATGAATTTTTTTTTTTTTTTTGACCCACACAGCAAGCAGTACAGAGTACAGAATACATGTTTTGGGCTTGTTTACTTATATTTAGAAAAGAATCCACTATTTGTGTTATTTAGGCTTAAAAGATATGTAAGAGAATCCAGTTTTTATCCTAATCCTAATAATCTAGAACAGTCCAAATAAAGCATGATGGTGTCAAATCACTGCAGAAAGCTTGAAATGTTACAAATTTCCTCTGAATTTACAGTTGGATTTTGTATAAACATGTATACTTGTAACATATGAATTTTTCTACAAATAAAGGAGAAAGGAAAATTGGCAGAGTGGTATTAACTATGTGCTAGCTCTATTAATCAGTTTTATTCTTCCACTGGGTCATGTCTATGAGGGGAATCCATCCAACTAAGCTTCTCAATCCCTTTTAATTAAAATATCATTAAAATATTTTTGGATTGGAAGAATTAATATTGCTAAAATGTCTATACCACCCAAAGTGTTCTACAGATGCAATGCAATGCTTATCAAAATCCTAATGGTGTTTTTTTTACAGAAATAGAAAAAAAAATTCTAAAATTCATGTGCAACCACAAAAGACCTTGAATAGCTACAGCAATCTTGAACAAGAACAAAGCTGAAGGTATCACACTTCCTAATTTCAAAATATATTACAAAGTTACAGTAATTAAATAGTATGATACTGACATAAAACAGATATATAAAGCAATGTAACAGAATGGAGAAACTAGAAATAAACATATGCAGTCAAAATATGATTGAGAAATGTAATGAGAATACCTAATGGGGAAAGGATAGTCTTTTCAATAAATGGCACTGGGAAAATTGAGTATCCACATGCAAAGTAATTAAATTGGACCTTTTTCTTAAACCATATTTAAGAATTAACTTAAAGTAGTTTAAAGACTCAAATGTAAGACCTGAAACTTTTGGGCTTATATACAAAAGAACTGAAATCCAGATCTCACAAAGAGATATCATCACCCCCACGTTCATTGAAGCATTATTCACAATAGCTAAGATATGGAAGCAACCTAAATGCCCACTGATGAATGAATGGATCAAGAAAATGAATGGGTTAAAGTGGAATATTATTCAGAAAATCCTGCCATTTGCAACAACATGGATGAACTTGTGGGACATTATACTAAGTTAAATATACCAGACATGGAATGACAAACACTGTGTAAGATGACTTACATGAGGAATCTTAAACAGTCAACTCATAAAGGCAGAGAATAGAATGGGTTGCCAGGAATTGGGGGAAGGGAAATGGGGAAATTAGTCAAAGGGCACAAAGTTTCAGTTAGAGATCTATTGTATAGCATAGAACATATGATTCATAATTCTGTACTGTATACTTAAAAACTTACTAAGATGGTAGATCTTATGTCAAATGTTCTTATCACACAAAATAATAATAATAATGATGATAATGATGATGATGATGATGATGGATGATGAATATGTTTACAGCATAGTTTGTGCTATGGTTTCATGGATGTATAACTATCCCAAACTCATCTAATTGCGTATAATATATATGTGCAGCTTTTTGTATGTCAATCATACTTCAATATGGTGATTTTTTAAAAACACTTTTGTCTGCTCAGTCTATTCTGTTACCTGACATGTCGAAATATTTCATATCTTTTTCTGATTTAAATTTCCTAAATGTTGCATATCCTGACTTATTCTATGATTGGAAAATGAAGTGAAACATTTTTTTAAAAAACACTAGAATGTCTTGCTTTCAAACCTTCTAATGTATCTTTAATCACATGATCTCTGATTTCCAAGGTAGTCCCCTTACTACATATATACATACAGATATATAATATGTGATACGAACCAAACAATACCTTGAAACTCCAGTTTGGTAAAAAAAAGGAATAAAAATACCTGTCACTATTTTAGAAATCACTGCATCTTACAGGCAGTATGTTTAAATACAAGTATTCACACACTGGGAGCTCCCTGTTGAGTAGATTATTATTGAGGCTGGAGTAAATGAATGTTGGTAGAAATTTTCATTAGGAAAGACAAAGGAGTACATCAATTTTGTAATTCCAAGGTCCTGGGCTCCTAGTAAACCATCTCTGGGAGTATACCTGAACATCCTATCAATCATATAACTGAAATACAGTGATTAACAGGGCTTATATGTGACAAGAGTCATCCTCTCTCAACTTCCAGGTATTACCTTAAGACCTACTAAAGATCACATTTCTGAAAGAAAATCCAGTTTACCCAATGTTTTCATTTGTGGGTAGGTATAGGTATAATCTTCTTATGTTTCACTGAATACAAGTCTGATTTCCAAACACTAGGAAATGTCTTCATATTTTGCATCCTTCTTTGACCTGCCTCTATTTCTTTAATCTCCACCAGGATTCACTTGGTACCAGCTGTTTTTCTTAAGAAGCATACCTAGAAATAAAAAGTTCTTTATATGAAGTAGTGCCCCCTTAAATACAGGGCATCTGACCAAATATATCCAAGAAAAATGTTTCAAAGCAATTTGGGTAACAGATAGCCAGCAAAGATGAAATTCATTAATTCATTCATTTTACCAAGTACTGTGCCAGGCAATATTAGGGATTCAACAGTAAACAAAGGAGATAAAATCCCTGAATACAGTGACTTACATTCTGGTAGATTAGAGCTCTCCCTCAGAAGCACTTCAGGCAGCAAAGGTAGAGTAGAATTCACTGCTTATTGGGATGTTGGAAAGTTTTTTCCTAATTTGATGAATATATATATATATATATATTTATATATATATATGAAATCTAATACATACCTCCTTATCCCACTTACTATTCACAACAACTCTGAAAATGATCATTACCCCTCTTTTACAATAAAAAGAGTAATAGGACAACATGGCAAGTAACAGCAGAAACTCTAATCCAAGATTCTGATTCCAAAGTAGAGTTCTTTCCATTAGCACACAAGTCACCTAATCCCAGTTGTAACAGTGCTCCCAAGACCACCACACTCTTAAAGTCAAAGGGGGTGAGGGAAAGCTGATTAAGAGAAAAGAAAGCACTTCCCCTCAAAGCACAGCCCCATGGTCGGCATCCTCGAAATAAGCTTTGAATCAGTGCATTCCTTTTTCTCCATTGGGTAGCTAGTAGTAGGTCACTCTAATCAACTCTTTATTCAACTCTCTATTAGAAATGATGACTTCTCAAGCCTACCTAGCAAAGCCACCTCACCCTCTCATTCCTCTACAGCACTGAGGTGTGTTTATGACTGCAAACAAGAAAACAGGGTATGAGCCAGAGAAGAGCATCTAAACACAGTATCATAAACATTCAGGCTGGAACTGATATAGAATTAGAGCATTCTCAATGTTGATGGGTACTTCTTCACTTTCCATTTGTAACATAAAAATTGACAATATTATTTAAATAAAATATGTGTTTGCATTTACTTCTGCAAAAACTTCAATTGTTCTCCTCCATCCTTGCAAACTTGGCAACACTTTAATAGTTTCATTTAAGAGTAACTTATGATTGATAGGTTTTCCTAGCATTTTAAGGCTCTAATTATACCTTTCCTCAAATCTTCCCTGAAGTACACATAGTAGCCATTGAATAAAAGTGAAAATCTACTTATATTGATATTTTAAAAATTTTCATATTTAATTCCTTTCATTTTAGGCTACTACCCATACTATCATTATAAGAACTTGTCTGTTAAAATATGTTCCAACTAAAGCTCGGTAGGCTTTGAATGCTCGATAAAAATCATTCTCTGAGGCTAATGAAGACAGAAACTCTTCCTGTAACAATATTAAGTTTGTTTTCTCTGGTGATTCAGAGAAGTGAGCAATCTGTCAGTAATACATTGAGTGAAATTACTTGTCTTGTAGGAATAACTGCTGACAGTCACTTTATCTCAGGGCTGACCCAAACATCTCCGTGCTGACAAACAAATTACTATGTCTAACTTTGAAAAGGTAACTAGTTTGTTTTTAATTTTGATTGGTCTTTCAGAATCTCCTGTACATACACTCAGTCCCATCCTTCATTGTATTAAACAAACAAACAAAAAGCCACAAAAAGTGGGTTTTTTTTTTGCAGGGGGGGCAGGTTTGAATTAATGAGAAAGAAAAAAAAGTAAGGAAAGAGAAACTCTATCATTTGGCACTAAGAAAAAAGAACTGCTATTGCTTCCTTCCAAGACTGTTATGCAGATAAAACTGGTAAGTGTGTCTACCCAACATTAAGACTGGCAGTGCCGCCAGTAACTGACTGGGTGAGTGAACACATTACTGAGACAGTATTGTAGGAATTAATTTTCTTCAATAAAGTGATTTTTAAGGCTCATATATTTCACAATCTAAACATATGTCACTGTTTCATAAACAAAATAAATGGATTAAAATAATACATTACCAATATGCTGACATGTGGAGATATTTTAATTAGAAATTCTTAAGCTGTGTGATATTTAACTGCTGTATTTGCTAAAGAGAAGCATGCATCATTTAATAAGAAAGCATGAGACAGGTGTATCACTTTGCATGATATGGTACCAGATTGTATTTAATATAAGCCACTTCTATGAAGCAACATTTCTCCCATCTAAAAACAAAACAAAACAAAACAAAAAACAGAACAAATTACTTTTAAGGATCTATCCTATTGAAAGTAGTCACATAAAATGAATTGATACGTTGAAACTACTTTTTCATTTAAAAAAGAAAGAAGTTACTCAGAGCTTAGTTTCTGAGACAATATTTTTTCAGAAACAATTTAACATCTTAGCTATTTAAAGGCCATATTTACATGACTGCCTCATTATACGGGGTCCCCCTTCCTTAACATTCTTTTTGATGTACTTGAAGGACCAATGCTAACAGAGCTGAGGAAAGCAAATGGCAACTGGTCCTGAAATTTATAAGGGTAGAGAATTGGAATAAGTAGCAATATAATATATTGTTTACTGTAGCAGGTGCCCTCTGTTCTCTAAAGGTCAAAAGCACTGTAACCTTAGAG
This sequence comes from Canis lupus dingo, assembly GCF_003254725.2. Lineage (NCBI taxonomy): Eukaryota > Metazoa > Chordata > Mammalia > Carnivora > Canidae > Canis > Canis lupus. The sequence goes on from NC_064263.1 coordinate 39,365,774, forward strand.
TTACAGTTTCTGATTGTTCCCAGGGTTAAATACATTATCAAAATTAATGGTTCAAGCCCCTCAACCTTCAGATATATGAGTATTCATGCCTCCATCTGCTGAACTGTTCAACTAAAAATAGCATTCTTTGGCCTTCTCTCTCCTAATATTGTGCCCCTGAGACAGAGAAAACCATGCCTTAGATCAGCACAGAGTACAAAAAAAAAGTCTTTCCTGTATCTTCCTTATTTTAAAGAAAGAGAGAACTGGAATATGCTAATGTAAGAAGAGTCTCTGCACTTTAAATACCTTTTTTTTCTACTTGATAACAAGATTTCAGGCTTTCAGTGTAGAACTATAAATGCTGTTAAGATTTATCCAGGCTCATTGATGTTAGGAGTGACAATCTTTGAAGAACATATGAACTATAACATCAGGTAAAGAGGACTAGCTCTGAGCAATGCAGCCAGATATATATGAAGGTGGTGCTTTGGGTGATGGTGGCATGTATGTGTTATGGGCATTTTTTCCTAAGAATCTCTGTTTAGAAATAAAACCAGTTAACATAATTGTAATGCTTCCTCGGTATCAATAGTCTGTCTATTGCTCATGATTGTTAACAGAGCTGTGACATTTTAGCTTGTCAAAGGAGGGAAGCATTAGAAAAGAAAGCAGACTTTAAAATCAATAAAGCAAGATATTAAATTTTCTCCCTACTTTTGCCTATGATTTAAAATGTTAGTGTCTGTAGTAGCTCAGACATGTATGTCTACTGTGTTTTTCATGGATCTGTCCCCATAAACATGGAATACTCATACCAGGAAAGTTTGGGAAACCTGCCCTTCAAACAAGGTCAATTTTTTTCCAACCAGTCTACCATATAGGCAAACAGCAAAGGTTTCCTGACATGCAGGAAAAAAAAAAAGCAAAAAATGAAAGCAGGAAAAGAGAACAAGAATAAACAGAAACCCAGGAAACTTTCAAATGGGCCCAAAATTAAGCTGCAAAGCCAGAGGAGTCCTGCACTAACTGGTTCTCTATTAATCCTAATGAAAGTGACAGACGTGTGGCATATGTTGTGCTTCTAGATCAACGTTGCTACAGGACTACACAGACCTGGCACTCGCATATGTGACATCATAGTTTCCAGAAACCCAACAGAAGCCAGATTTGGCAGCATCAGGGGTCCAGGGATGGTGAGAAGTCAACCTAAGTGAAAAATTAGTAAAAGAAGCGATGGGGTAGAAAACTGCTGATGGAGAAGGGTTGATGGGATAGATCTCAACACCTCAAGAGAAAATAAAAGTCATAGAGAGGAAGTCTTGAATTTGAGCCAAGACCACCTGCTTTCACATTTGTCCAAGCACTTAAACATTTAACGAACGATCTGTCCTGGGCACGTAAGCTTGCTAACTGTCATCACAAAGAAAGTCTTGGCCCTCATACGCAGTTATCTCTAGATTTTAGCAATCCTAGGCATGGTAAATCTTCAGAATGTCCAGAAATATGGTACCTTTTCTTCAGTCAAAAGAAAGCTTTGCAAAAGAAATCCCTTCTTGCTGTCTAGAAGATAGCAGATACTCTGCAGTATATGCCTGGTCATGTCTGGGTGGGAACCCCCCATATAAGTTATATCAAAGTGACAGGGAAAGAGGAAGGCAGGCAACAAGCTCTGGAACTCTTCCTTAGGCTACTTCCAAGGTGGTTTATGATCTTGTCCTTTTCTTTCTTCTTAGGAGTGAGCTTTCTCTATTGTTTTTCAAAAATACAGATTCAAAAGCAGCAGGGAAGGTAATAGCAAAGGGATAGTTAGTTGATTATATAGTGTTTGATGCCAGAGCCAATAGGATCTGAATATATAACTTTGTTTGATATAATTATTTTCTTTTTGGGGGACTGAGTTTCCCATCCTAGGTTAGAATACAAAATGTAGTATTAGGTCTAACCCAGAAAGCTAATGTGTGTTTCAGTCTGAGGTAGCCTGTCTCTATGTTTTTTTGGTGATTCAACAGATAGCTGACAGCCCATCAGTAGCTGATAATACTGGAGAGGGATTCCAGTGATATGAAAGAGAAATCAAGCATGAAATTAGAGACATGAGGACTAGACCCCTATAGAAGAAAAGGGGTGGGTTTTCAAAAGAACCATAAAAGCCATCTCCTCCCATTTGGTAAGAATATCCCACAAAAACAACAAAAAGCTTGACTGGAAGTTAAATATGAAAGGGATACTATAGAAGTTCATGGAGCAAAAAAGCAACCAGTCAGGTCCAGGCACTTAGCCCTACCTCAGCCAGAGAAAACAAAATTCAGAACCCTGAGTTAGTCAAAAATCCTGGGTACTAGCTCTGATTCCAGGAATATTGCACAGCCTTGGTCTCTCTGAACCTCCACTGTTTAGTGTATATAGGCAGAATTATATTTTATCAACTTTGCAGGGTTGTTATATAGTCAAATGAGATTGTTTTAAGTGTTCAAGTGTTTATAAACATTATACAGTATTACATAAAAGAAGCAAAAGAGTAAGGGAACAGGGGATGGTTTCGAGCATACATGTACAGAATTTGCCTAAATGTATAGCAATAAACAACTTAAGTCATTAGGGGCATTGGTTTGGGGCTTGCCATCTGTAAAAGAAAAGGAGCAAAAATGAGCCTCCTTAGGAAAGAGAAAAAGGGAAAGGTCACATTTTAGTGTTTAGGTCGAGTGTTTGCCACTTGAAAAAAAAAAAAAAGCCTAGAATATGACTGAACAATCCAGTCCCCCACCCAATGAAGCACCAATGGAAGCATTCATACCTCAATCTGTTTGTGGTTGTAAGAGTGGCCACCACCATGTTCAAAGGTGTCCAAACTCCTGCCAAAACGGTCACTTAGGCCCTTTAGCCTTGGGTTAATTTGTGGGTGGGAGACATGACCCTTCTGTTTAGTAGCATATTCAGAAAAAAAAAAAAAAAAGACAAAACATACTGTCAGAACTCATGAAACAGACCACATATTTCTAAATCCAGGGTACTGATCACACCAAAGAATAGAAAGTAGAAGGTTTAGGAAGCAGATACTGTCCTTCATAGAAACTTGGCTATGGGATCAAGCAATGGTACTGGTTCCATACTTTTCCTTCTGACTCGAGAAGATACTCTAGCATAGCTATGGGAAAAGGAGAAACAGATTAGCTTTAATATGAGGGAGGTTTCCTTTTAGATTTTTCCAACTGCAGTAAGTTTCAGTGTTAGCAGTGGGAAAGGTGAAGTTTTGGAAGAAAGGTAGGCCTGCTGCTCCTGTTAGGCAAAATGTCTAGCTCTGCTAGGTCGTCCATAATGGGTAATGTCGTCCAGGCTTTCCGGAAGAAGCTTATGACAAAAACTCAGAGTATTGGAAAAATTATTTATTTGCAGACCCAATTGAAAATGCTCACAATGATGTTTTTTCATAGGAAAATATTTGCACATTTCTTATACTCAAGCCATATATGGAATAGCAAAGACAAAAAAAAATGCCTAGCCAGATGCTATTCCTTTGTAAGAAAACTCAAAAATAATCACAGTAAGTTATAAGAATAAAAGACTATCTTTAAACTTTCTACTGTATTGAAATTCAAGTTCTTCATTAAGGTTTAACCATTATTTTAATGATAATATCTTTTTGTGTTTTTTTTGTTTTTGTTAAAATATATATTCATATTCAAAGTTATTTTCCCATTAAAATGGCAGTGCTAGATGGGTATAAAAATCGCCTGTTCCTATTGTAAATCCCTCACTTTACTGTGAAGAAGATAAGGTACAAATGATTGTTCATCCAGCTTCCAAAACTTTCTCCCCCAGTCTTGCATTATAACTAAAGAACCCTAATCCAGAATGCGGTTGGATGCCATGCCCAGACTTTTGACATGGCATGAAGCTAAAGATAAGAATGAGAGTACACATATTCCAGAGCAATATGTTTACATATTACTGAACAGTGAAGGTAATTTGGTGATAACAACACCTAATCTATAAACTGCAAGAAGGAAAATGTCCAACATTGTTTTCTGTTTTGATGTTCATGTGTAAAAGATCATCTGGACACAAATGGAGACGTGGATGGAAAACTGATATGGAAAAAGCTAACATATCCAATAGCAGCAGCCAGCAATAAAAAATTATAAAACCATTAACTCACCTGATAGAAAATATAGAGTACTAAGTCATAATATCATTTTTCCTTTAAAAATACTAAAATTGGCAGTTTTCTCTTCTATTTTCAGCATGGTAAGTAAACAAGGTGTTAATCCTTCCAGGCTACACTTAAAAATTATTTAACATTCAGGCCATTATTTAGCATACAGCTGGTTAGCAGTTTTCCACTAAAGAACTGGCTTGTATCCCACATTTTTTTCTTCTGGCACTTACCTGGAGCTGTAAAGGGCTGAGTCCAGAAGTAGCAGCAGCTGCCATTGTTGATGAAATGAACTGTACAGGGTAGTTATCACCTGTCGGAAAGAACAATGCATACAGGTTTAGACAATGCACAGGGAATCGCAGCAGACAAGTACAAACATGGTCCTTGGATTGCCTGAGCTTTACAACATTGCTCTAAGCCCAAACATCTGCAGAAACAAAAGGCTTAGTTGGGCATAGACTTGCAGTGCTGCCTTGGAACTTTTTGTTAACAGATAGCTGGTAGGCAAACTGGCAAAACATGAATGTGATGTTAAAAAAATTAAATGTGCAATTCAAGCATGTTCACTCCATTACAAATCGTGTAATACATCATTTTTTTAAGAGTAAAAAAAATATCTTAAAGCCAGGCTGACACTCAGTTCACTGAGAAAGTATTAAGGTTTTTATGTTGGAACAACAAAAGTTTTGGCTTGGTAGGCAAAGCAGAGTATTAGAGTCCAAAAAAGATTATGGGCTATTGACTGTCCATAACCCTAAACTTTATTTTATTAACAAAAAAGAACAGAAAAAAATTTTTAAAATGCAACCTCTTCAATTAGATAGGAGTGAGAAGGAAACTAATCTTATCTGCCAGCATTCTGTAAAATGCCTGGTATCTCCACAAGAGTAGAAACCATATTTTTTGGGATTAACTTCTGGTGGAACCTAGTGCAGGTTCATGTACAGTAGGCGCTTATCACAGATTCTTTGATAATGATTTGATTAAATAACCACACATTTTACATAGGATATCCACATTAAAAGTCTAGTAGAGATTGAGCAAGGTTCAGCAGAGATCAATGCTACATCTCAATGTCTGACTTCATAGCACTCCTAAATCAGGGAAGGAAGTCCTTTCTGTGACCTAAGAGCACAGACTACGTGCAGCGATGTGAAGAACCAAGAAAAAGTAATGAGGAACGTATTGTGATAGTGGTGACTGAATTCAAAATTAATACTCGTGGATAAATTACACAATATCAGTGATTTAATGGAGTATCACTTGGGCTGCAGCTACTTATTTAAAGTCAGTGTTATATACTATCTCTAGGCTATATTTTAATAGGCTGATCCTCCACACATTTTTGACATTTATAATAATCATGCTGTTTTGCATGAACTTTTCCACACTGAAAGCTGAATGTAATAATGAAGAGAGAGTGTAGAAAGAATCACAGCAATAAAGGTAGTCAATTGGAAAGCAATACAATCTCTTTTTTTCTGCACGGACACTAATACCTGGAGCCTTCCTGGCAACCCCTCATCCCCCCCGCCCCCCATTTCTTGGAGCTCATCCTGTTGCCACATGAAGTGCTACTCAGCTGGCCCAATGTAAATGTTAAGTTGCTTTCACTTTTAACAAATTGTTAGCTTCTAATCTACACAGTCTCTTTGCATCACATCCATAATACCTCATCAGACCATTGAGCACAGTGTGTGCTTGTACACAGTCCAGTAACAATTGGCTTCTGATTGCATATGGAGCACTGCTACAATGCATTCACTCACACTATATTGTGCTGGTCTCCTATGGAGTAATGTTCAAAATATCTGATCTTGTTTTTCCCCTTCCGTGAGGTTGATTTTAGTTTGCAGTGCTACATGAGCTTTTTTAAAAAGGATAACTAGGCCAAATTATTTTTTATAGTAAATGACTGTTGCTTTATGCTTAAACAATTTTGCTGATCTTCTTGATATTTAAACTAAATTATGTGAAGAAAGAATATCCTAATCTAAGTCAAATAGTATTTCTTCGGTTGATATCTTATCAGGTTAAAAAAAATCACAAAACGATACTGAATTAATGATGCTTCAAAAATAGGGAGAAAAAAAATCACCATTCCAAACCATCAACATGGGCTGCCTCCCAGAACATTTTAGAGCTGTTCTTTCTTTAAATATCATGCATTATTCATACTAACTCTAAACCACAACCCCCCTCCCTGTAAGTTTAATACCAGTTGCTTTATTTGTACTAAAACATTTTTCATGTCAAACATATTTAAAAAAATCAAACTCTAAAAGAATTCCCTGGGGCACTCCTTTTTTCATAGCTGTCATGCTTCTATGCTATGAAATAGCTGATTTTTTTTTTTATAGTTTTTGGCTTGCCAGTTAATTTATTACTATCTCTACCACACCCTGTAGTACTCTCCAGCTCACCTGCTGGCTACAAACAGCTTTCTTTCCATTGCTGACAAGCATATTTTTAAAATGTTCTTAACCTTCTCTGCCAGTTTGAATCTGTGTATCTGAATACAATCTATCGAAAGCTATTTCTCCAGAACATATTTCTGAATCAATACTAAAAGTAAAAATGAATACATTAGAAAACAGAGTCTAATACAGAGAATGATTAGAGACAGCAAAAAAAAAAGGGGGGGAGGGGAAGGCAAGAGAGGGAGAAGATGAGAGCAAAGAAGAGAAGGGGGTTAAAAACAGCAGAGAAAAATGTTAAGCAGGAGAGGGAATCAAGGGTTTTGCAAAGTTTAATTTTTTAATAACAAAGTTATGTGCTTCACCCCCACCCCTTTAATTTTCTCTTTGTAAGAGTCGGTCAAGTAAAAGTTCTCAGTGGCTGACTTGGCAAGAAATCAGTCAACATGTTGTAGCAATTTTTTTCAAATTTGTCTCTGGATTTGAAATGCTTGCGTGAGGATCCATTCTTTCTAAATTTATACAAAGAAAGATGAAGCCTGTTGGAACAGGTTGGCTTTAGACACCACTGTAATCTGGCCCTTGCTACTTCTAGTGTAAAAAGACAATCTCCAAAAGCCAATTTGGGAAATAATGCCCATTCTGTAAATTCATCTTTCCAGCCTTCTAGATTTTCAAACTGACTATTTTTATCTGGAGATTACAAAACAAATATAAAACAGGATTTAAAACCTATGGAAAATTTGCCTGATACTAGTTTCATTTGTCACAATAGACAGCATTCCTTTGGAACCAAACCAGCTCCACGGCAAGAGTCTCTGAATGAGAGAAAGTACATTTTAAAAAAAATTTTCAAAGAAAGTGCAATGTGGCCCAAACTTATTAAAATTTAAACACAGGAGAAGGGGGAAATTGTATTAAGAATCCAGGACCCATTAGATACAGGCTACCACCTGCCAAAATACTCCTAGCTTCTGTAATTCAAATATAAATTTCACTTTTATTAAAAAGTCAAAAACCTCATGGGTAAAATTCTGTTCATTTACTTCGATTCTTCAGAAAGACAAGGGAACTGGATTGTAGTCTCCTGGGATATTAACTTCAGAATTAACCTACTGAGGAAATAATTTAGAGAGGCTGGAAGGAGTAGACAAATAAAAATACATTAACCTAGAAGACAGGATTCAGTGACTCTTCAGTAACTGGTTCAAAATCTCACACTTCATTTCCTGCCCTCTAAAATGAAATCAAACTATACTACATATCCCTATCTCACAGTTTGTTGTGTGGTGGCATCATAGGATCATGGTAAATTATCTGAGTTGCCAAACAACTTATAGGTAGACCTCACTTCTATAAGCTATCTTCATTCTTGCTACAATACAGAAATATTTCAATAACAACCATCAGTATAGACTTGGACGTACCACTTTGCATCTTGCCTGGATATCTGCATTGAGAATAGTAAAATGTTACAACCCTTCTATATTCTGAAATAATGCCATAATCAATCTGAATTTATCTTTGTGAGGCATCACACTGCAGAAAAAGTTAGCAGGTAAATGAATGACACATTTAGAATCCTAAAAATAAAATGCAATGTTCAATTTGTTTGGAGGACAATTGGACAAAAAAAATTGGAAGGATTAAAGTGTATATTGCTGAGGTCATCATGCTGTTATTTCTCTTGCTAAATTTCTCCTCTATTCATCAAAGAGTAGATCAATGATGAGAAAATTCTTGATCCCAGGGCATTTTCTAAGAACATGTGCATTATTCTTCATACCTTTATAGAAGATAAGAATCAAGGATCAATCTTAATTTCTTCACTTATTTCATAGATACATCCAGACCGTCGGCCAATCATATGAAAATCCATGGTATTTGTCACAATAGCAATTAAATAAGTGAATGTGGATAAACTATATAAATCCATCCATTATGGGGCACCTGGGTGGCATAGTCAGTTAAATGTCTGACTCTTGGTTTCGGCTCAGGTCACGATCTCCAGGTCATGAGTTCAAGCCATGTTGGGCTCTGTGCTCTGCATGGGGTCTGCTAGGGATTTTCTCTCCCTCTCCCTCTGCCCCTCTGGCTCATGCTTTCTCTCTCTCTCTAATGAATAAATAAATTACAAAAAAATAAATCCATCCATTACAAGAAATTTAAAAAATCAACTCAAAGTTCATACCTTAGTATAGCTCATAAATGATATAGCTTCCATATGTGATGGAGGGTATAGTCAAAGTAATCTTGATCTCCAGAAAACTAGGTTAGTTTATGTGGATGTGCATATTTTCTTCTTGGACCTCAATACTCTTATTTAAAAATGAAATTACTGATCTAAAGAACCTCAGAAAAACTGTCTTGACTTCCAGTAGATAAATTTAATTATTCAAGTATTCCAGTAATAGTGGTTATAAACCTCAGCTTTACATATTCTAAAAGAGGTGGAAATAGCTAGCATTACAAGATGCCATTTCGATGAATCCATACATATAAATAACATATTTTCCACAGCAAATAAAGAGCTAGACTTTTGTTAATATCCTACATACTTAAACCATGTCTGCAAGAGTATAAAATATCCAATCAGAGAATTTCAGTCTGAATTCTGTCTCCATTTCTAATTTCTAGATGGGAAAGCTTGGAAACTTAATCAACTTATTTGACCATTTGTACCTTTTTTCCTTTTAATAAAATAGATATAATGCCACCTATCTTAGAGTTGCCAAGAAAATTAAATGTGAATATATATATTTTTATATATGAGATATATATGTATATGAGAATATATATTTTATATATATGTATATACATGTATATTTATATATACATATACACACCTATGCATACCTCCAATATACATATTGGATGACAAAGGTGGTTCAGCACACACACAAAATCAATGTAATACATCACATTAATAGAGCAAAGGGGAAGAAATCCACATAATTATCTCAATTGATGCAGAAGAGGCATTTCACAAAATCTTTTTTTTTAATTTTTATTTATTTATGATAGTCACACACACAGAGAGAGAGAGAGAGAGAGAGAGAGAGGCAGACACAGGCAGAGGGAGAAGCAGGCTCCATGCACCGGGAGCCCGACGTGGGACTCGATCCCGGGTCTCCAGGATCGCGCCCTGGGCCAAAGGCAGGCGCTAAACTGCTGCGCCACCCAGGGATCCCAAGCATTTCACAAAATCTAATACCCTTTCAGGATAAAAACTCTCAGAAATTTAGGAATAGAGGGAAAGTTCCTCAGCACAATAAAGGATATTTATGAAAAATCCACAGTTAACATCATATTCAATGGTAAAAGACCAGAAAGCTTTCCTTCTAAGGTCAGGAATGAGATAATGATGCCTGCTTTCACTGCAGCTATACAACATTATACTGGAAGTTCAAGCCAGCACTGTTCAAAAAGAAAGAGAGAGAGAGATGGAGAGAGAGAAAGAGAAGAAGAAAGAGAAAGAGAGGGAGAAAGAAAGGAAGAGGGAGAGAGGGCAAAAGGTATCAAAATTGGTAAGCAAGAGGTAAAACTATCTCTACTTGCATATGAGATGATCATATGTGTAGAAAATTCCAAAGAATCTACAAGAAAGCTACTAGAACTAAAAAAATTTAGCAAAAGTTGTAATCTTGTAAAATTAACACCCACAAGTCATTTGTTTTTCTATATACCAGCAATGAACAATCCAAAGAAAATTAAGAAAGCATTTCTATTTATAATAGCATCTAAAGTAATTAAATACTTAGGAAGAAATCTAACCAGAGGTGAAAGGCTTGCACACTGAAAACTATACAATATTGCTAAAAAAAATTTTAAAGCCTAAATACATGGAAATGTCCATGAACAGGAAGACTTAACATTGTTAAGATGTCAGTACTATCCACATGCAAAAGAATGAAGTTGAACTTTAAATAACATATGAAAATGAACTCAAGTGGATCAAAGGCCTAAACATATGTATTAACACTATAAAACTCTTAGAAGAAAACACAGGAGTAAATCTTTGTATTTGGCAACAATTGCATGGACATGATAACAGAAATATAGGCCATGAGAAAAAAAAATAGATAAATGGGAGTGCATCAAAATTAAAAACTTTTGTGCATCAAATGATACTATCAAGTAAATGAAAAGGCAAACAGAAGGAAATATCTGCAAAACATATATCTGATAAGGGATTAATATCTAGAATATATAAAGAACTCCTGAAACTTTATAACAAAAAACAAACAGCCTAATTAAAAACTAGGCAAAGTCCTAAACAAAGTATTTTCTCCAAGAAAAATAAATAAATTTCCATTAAGCACATGAAAAGATGCTCAAATTATTAATCATTAGGAGAATGAAAATCAAAACCACATGAGAGGGGTACCTGGGTGGCTCAGTAGTTGAGTGTCTCCCTTTGGCTCAGTTCATGATCCCGGGATCCTAGATCCAGTCCTCTGCCTCTGCCTATATCCCTGCCTCTGTGTGTGTGTGTCTCTCATGAATAAATACAAATAAAATATTTTTTAAAAAGAAAAAACAAAACCACATGAGATACTAGCTCATACCTCCTAGGATCACTATAATATTTTTGTAACGATTAGAAAATAACAAGTGTTGGTGAGGATGTAAACAGATTGGAACTCTTACATTGTCGGTAGGAGTATAAAATGGTGCAGCCTCTGTGGAAAACGGTTTAGCAGTTTCTGAAAAAGTTAAACACGGAACTACCATATGACCCAACAATTCTGTTCCTACATAAATAACCAAAAGAACTGAAAGCAAGGACTCAGATATTTGTATATTAATGTTCACAGCAGCATTATTCACAATGACCAAAATGTGGAAACAACCCAAGTGTCCATCAACAAATGAATGGATAAACAAACTATTTGTCTATTCATATAATATGTTACATATTATATATTATACATATAGACACACACATATATATGTACAAAGACACAGACATATGGAATATTATTCAGCCATAAAAAGAGTGAGCTTTTGATAAATAATGCAATATGGGTGGACCTTGGAAACATTATGCATAGTGATATAAGCTTATCTCAGTCCAATGTTTAGTTTTTGGACATTTTTAATGGGTAAGGATGTAGTTTAATGCTAAATTTACTTAATTTCATGGTCAGACTTTACCCTCAAAACCTAGTGCCTTAGAATTTTCAAAGAATTTTCATAAATTTTAACAAAGTTAATCTTCACACCCACATTGAGCAGTGGACATATATTTTTAGATGACAAAAAATGTGAGGCTCAGCAAGGCTAAATGACATGTTCAAGTAACAAATAAAATAATCCATGTGAAATATTTAGCACAGTGTTTGGCACAAAGCAACTACTCAGGAGGCTTCAGCTATTATTTTATAATAAGTGGGTGGAGAAGCCAGGCATAGGCAGAGATCCTATTCTCTGAATCTCCTAGGAAGCCACGGGCTGCTCAGCAGCAATTATTTTAAAAATCTGAACTACACAGAGTCCATGGGTCAGCTCCACCATCCCTGGCCTATGAAGGAGGCTATCCATTATTTTTATTTTATAGGCAATTCAATCCTGTCTGACATACATATCGCTAGCTATGAAAGACGCTTAATCTTTTAATTTTCTCAAATATAGGTGCTTAATCTTGTCCCAGATTGCTGTATCTCTATTTTATGATGTGAAAGAGTAAAACAAACAAAATTTTGCAGTGTTTTAAAAAAAGATTTTATGTATTTATTCTTGAGACATACAGAGAGGCAGAGACATAGGCAGAGGGAGAAGCAGGCTCCCTATGGGACTTGATCCCAGGATCCTGGGATCATGTCCTGAGCCAAAGGTAGATGCTCAACCACTGAGCCACCCAGGTACCCCTGTGGTGTATGTTCTGAGCCCTCATGACTTTTTTTTTCTAGAATGATGTGTCTAATTACAGAACAGTAAAAAAAAAAAAAAAAAAAAATTAAGGGTCAAAACTCAATAAAGCTATGTCTACAGATATTAACCTGATAGATATTCCCTGGAAACTGCACAATCCCTATAGGCCACATGCCTTCTCAGCAACCCACCAAACTGGGAGGACTTGTTTGGTGTTCACTACACAGGGGACCCTGATGTATCCAGAGCAATGAGTCAAATTAGGGGAAGAGAAGAAGGTCCAGAGTCCTAAGTATATTTGTTCAGACTATCCTAATAATGGATTCAGAAACAGCCAACTTTGACAGGGAACATCAACTTCAGGTAGCCTGTGCTGTCTAGAAATCAAGACAATTATTCAATCAGCTGAAAGCACAAACACTGTGGAATAGTTTCAGGTTATGGGAAGGTGGAAAAGGGCAAAAAGAGAACCACTTAGTTTGTAAGTTATAAAGACCAAGATAGTGATTGCTCATCCTCTTGACTAGGAACCAAAATATAAAGTGAGGCCACCATTTCAATGCTTTTATATATGACAGAACTACTCCCTTCTAAAAATTTAATCAATGGGAGGCCTGGGTGGCTCAGTGGTTGAGCATCTGCCTTCGGCTCAGGGAGTGCTCCCGGAGTCCCGGGATCCTTGCATGGAGCCTGCTTCCCCTGTCTCTGCCTCTCTCTCTGCCTCTCTCTGTGTCTCTCATGAATAAATAAATAAAATCTTAAAAAATAAAAATCTAATCATTGTTTCACATGTATTTCAAATGAAATTATCATAGCTCAGTTTGGAGCAAAAAAAAATTTTCTAGTCCAGACTCCAGTCCAACACAATTCTGCTCCCCCAATTCACATGAAGGACAAAAACACCGTATTGATTAAGTCTCCCTGGTATGTATTCTCTACTAATTACATAAGAACAAATAATTTTAATCCTTTAAAGTATAATTTGTATCTATAATAAAACCCAGATTGGTCAAAATATTAAAGAATTTAGAGTTCTGGTTAATAAAACCCTCTGATGTAACCTAGGTAGGGGTCACAGAAAATACCTTATTTTATCAGCCTTGCTTTTGATTAAAAATTGTCCCATGGCCCAAATCCACTGTCATGCCTTAACCAACAGGTTTTAAGCCACCATAATCAAACACAATTCTGTTACCCCTTGAACACTGCTGTATGTTGCACACATGTTGTTCGATGGAGATAACACTCCTGTGCAATAATATTCTCCCAATCTCCATATTCTTCTTCAGTACTTACTACTGTCTCATTAATGTTGGTGAAAAGAATTTCAAAAAGTGGTCCAAATTCATTAACTATAGAACAACACATCTCCCCATGAAAAAATGGCATCATTGTTTCAGCAAAATTAGGAAACATGTCAACTATATTGATGTTGTGTGTCCCGTAGAAAATAAGACTCATACCTGATTTTTAAATGTGAAGCACTTTAAATTCAGAAACACTGAAATTAAATAAAAGGTTTCCATTGATAGTTCATCGAAGAGATTTCTAAGACAGGTAGAGGGAGGACGAGTGAGATTCGGTGTTCCCAAGGAAGTCAAGATTGAGAAATAGCTCAGAACTACTCAAGAGAGATCAGGGGAGGACCAAACCCCTGCATTGAGAGAAAATAGTCTCTGACAAAATATACTCCTGTCCCCAATATGGATATCAGTTTCCTAGGGAATATCCCTTGCTCTACAAATTCTGCCCTAGGAAAATCAAATTCTGACAGTTTGAACAATACAATTTTCTTTCATTCAGGTATCCCAAAATCTTTGGGTAAAACCAGGTCTGGTTAATTAGATGCAGTCCTCAAAAGGAGCCAATTCCTTAACATCTCTATTCCTCAAAACATTTGAGGTTTGACAGGCATCCCATCTTTCCTCTCAAAGAAAGTAGTAATCTACCAAATGCAAAATAGTAATCGATAGCAACAAGCAATTAAAATAGATGCTAAAATTCACTAGCTTTGTTTTTATGCTACTTTAGTAAGCTTCCTTACTGAGGATTTCAGTAACGTGATTTATATTTTATTATTACTTTAAGCACATTAAAATGCCTTTGTTCGCTTTATAAACCCTCTACACAAAGAAACCGCTGCACTCAGATTTGTTGCACTCAGATTTGGTGGCTAATATAATCAGGTTAATATGTTAAAAAGAACTTGACACGGAAATTATTAATGAGTAGAACAAGGTCACTACTTCTGAGCTGAGGTCACTTACAAAGAATGCACAAATGAAATTAAGGTTGACTTTATTTACTTCACTATCTTCCTACATTGGATTCCTTTGGCAACATATCTTTAAACATTTAAAGCCCTGTTTACAAGGAGGCTCTGAAAGAAGCTTCAAACCATTATGTCCCTAATTGAATTCCCCAGGAGTCCAGTAAACTCAGAGGAATAAAGAAAAATCATAACATTTGCTAAATCGTCTCAAAACATATTTCACTGCAAGGTTATGTGACCTGATTTTGAGGTTCAAAGATGAATGAGAAAATAACTACTGAATGCTTCATTATTTAAACTAAAATCAAAAGGAATCTTACCTCTTAGTGGTGAGCTAATTAAATCAGTCCAGTTTTAACTTTTCTTCCAGGAGAAATCAGACAACAAACAACAATAACATTTCACAGTGTATGTGACCACTGTAACCAAGCATGAAAGCTCGCAGGAGGAGGAAAGGGTCTTTAACCAGAGACAATTATTCACAGTAAAGGTATGAGAGAGAACTGACAAAAATTTGTGGTCCCCAGGGAAAGTAGCATTCTGTCTGTGAATTCAGAACAAACCAAGTGGAAAAAAGAGTGCTAAAAAAGTTTTTAGCAACCAGTGAGTTTATTAACATGCCCTCCTCCCAATTAACTTCCTATTTCTAATTTTACGTGAAAATCAGCTTTTATGATCGTTTTATTCATGGTTCCTTTGTATGCTCCTATGTTTGTTGTGACTGCTCAGCAAAAACATGGGGATCTTAGCATTTCCAAAAGAATGTTAAATTCCTCTCTACTTACCTGGTTTGTATGTTATTCCAGGGGGGAAGAGGAAGCCCTGCTGGGCGGCAGCGGCTGCTGCCAGGGTCCGCTGGTCATGTGGAAAAATTGGGATCATGAGCGGAGGCATGTGACCCTGAACCTGCTAAACAGAAGAGAGCCTATGATCAGATAGAGCAAATGTATGCCAAGAAGTATTTGTTTTTCACTCCTGCTGCTGTGCTGGTACCCAAACAGCCACCCACTTCTGACCTCATTCCAAATCTGCTCCCTGAGAAATCGCGAGCCAAAGTCACCAAGTCCCTTCTTAGATGCCATTAGCACTCCAAGGACACAACCTTGTTGTGCATTTGCCTCATCCCTGCTTCCACCAAATTGTGGTGAATGGTTTTCTTTTATCTTGACTCTTTTCCTTCCCTTTTTCCTTTCCTTCTCTCTCTCTCTCTCTCTTTTTTTTTTTTTTTTTTTTTTAACAAAACGACCAGGAGAGACAAGTTTGCTTTTTACACTGCGCAACGTTGAAAGGTTTTGCCCTTTCACCTGCTTTGCATTCTGCCCTTTATTTGGAAAACAGTATTTAGTATCCTTGGTCAGAAAATAATGTCTAATTGTTATATATTCCAAAAGCTGTATCTCCTCAGTTTAGGGATCTTATTTCAAAGCCTTACCGCATTATGTTAAACATATAGCTCTTCAGATTTAAGGCTACTACATCTTGGCTCCCAATTAAACTAATATTCTTTGCCATACACACCTCGATGTAACATATAAATTGCTTGTCTGGCTTAGCAGTTTTACAGCTTTATGCACTACCATGTAGCTCAGTAATTATGGAGTTGTATTCAGAGAGCATTTCATAATAAATCCTACTATATCAAATTTCATTTGACCTCAATAAATGTATCAAAGAGCACAAAAATGCAAAATAGAAAATCTTCACTCTATATCAGTATTTGTATTCTATATAAAGAAAATAAGAGCTATGACAAAATCATGGCTGTGAAATCACATTTTAATTTCCTAGCTCCCTTTTTCACTCGATGCATAGCTACCCTGATTCCAGGATAGCATCACAGGAAGGTTTTGTCCTGGATTTTAGTGTATGATTTTATAGGTTGAACTACAGGACTTTTGTTATTTAAAGACCAAAACTAGGATGTACTAACAGAAATGATCTCTAAGTTCAAACTGGGTCTTTGGGATCTTTACTTGTGTAAAAAAGCTGCATTATATCCTGTTTAAGATACAAACATTTTCATTAATTCTACCAATTCTAAACCCTTCCCCTGTTTAAATTCTTAAATCTTCTCTTTAGGCAAAATTCCATATACTGGTTGATGACCCTGTTTAAATAGCGCCAACCTGCCTTGTCCTGTCCCTGTTCCCTCCACAGCCGGGGATGTGATGCAAAAATGCTTCTCTGTGGGTCTAAGAGGTTTCATTTACCAACAGTTTTTCTCGAGGGAAAGCCCTAAGAGGTGGGTTAATAAAGGGCAAGCAAAAAATAAACACTTTACAGTATTTTTCTGAATTCATTTCTCAAGAAAATCAACTTATAATAAAAAGGTCTTTGTGCAATTACTACCTTGCCAGTGGGGCGTGAAAGAAACTAGCTTTGGGCAGCTATTTCTACCATTTTAGCTGAGGTAAGCCCGAGTTTTGTACATTAGAGTACAAACTTAGCCTGCGTAAATTGGAGCTGATCCCCTCGTGCCCAGGTCTTGCCTTTCTAACCCTGAAGAAAAGCACTAGGTTTGCTGTTCAACTCCAGCTTGCTGTGACCTGATGCAAACCTGAGATGTCAAAGATGAGGGCACTGTTCTATGTCAGAAAATAAAACGGTCTTTTTTGTAGGTGACTGTTGTTCAGGGCAAGAGGAGATCAGAGGAAATCATTTCATTTACTTCTAGAAATATGGTTCCTAGCATGTGCCTAGAATAGCACGGATGCTCCATGCTCTAAAGGGGAACAAGAAAGTGAGAAGTCTAGGCAGAGTATTTATTCTTTCATTCTTTGTAACTAACGTTTATTAAGTTTTTATTATGTGCTATGGGTCTTGAGAAGTAGCTGAAAAAATGGGGGCTATTTAGCTGGGGAGAGAGAAGATACAAGACTATCTTACTATGGCAAAAGAATCAGATTAAGTCTGATCAATTACAAAAAGCAGAACTGGGCTCAGAGAAATAGATTTTAGGGAAGCTTAAAGAAGAATTTTCTAAAACTGAGTTATTCAGTGATGACTCCGATTAAAGAGGTTGTGTGCATCATTTCCCTAGAGGTGGTCAAGTAAAGGCTGGACACCCATATGGTAGAGATACTTTAAAGTGTAAGCATAACTAAAACCCTGACTAGATAATGATCTATAGAGCCTTTTTAACTTTATGATTCTTTTCTTTTTTTTCAAATTCAGCATTAGGAAGATAATGTGATGTAGTTATTCCTTTATTCATTTGTTCATCACACATTTGTTCAGAATCTACTATGCCTAGAAAGGCTTTGCTGATAAACATATCGGAGCTTAAATCTATATATTGCCATCTGCTTGGCTGTGTGATCGTGAACAGTTACTTAAACTTTCTGTAGTCTGTTTCTTCATGTAAAAGCTAATGATACTACCATATGTGGTTATTGTCGGGATTAAGGAGACCAGAAAACTAACACTTGTGGCACAGTGACTGACACATAACAGGTACTCAAGAAATATTAGAGCCTTGTTTTTTTTCTTACATAGTTTGCATATTCAGTTTTAGAAAATTACCAAGTTACTGAAAAGAAAAGAAAAAAACAAGAAATAGTGGCTCTTACCCTTAATTCTACTCCAAAAAAGAAAACATGAACCAACTAAATAATTCAGTTTGACAGGCAGAGGCTTGTCATGTTCTTAGCAGACACCAGGCCTCACAGAGCATTATCCCATCCCAACTATCTAGAAAACCATGAAAAAGAAGAGGTGGGATTACAAGGATCATGTGAAGATATAATTTGGGGAACTTTAGTGTTATTCATTAAACAGCATCTTAGGATGAAAACATAATTTTACTTCTACATTGGTTCTCAAGCTCTTCAGATCATGAGACAACATAAAAGAATCAGTAGCAATTAAGCATCAGATCTGAATTCTTGAACCTTGGTATCTGAAGATGTTTCTTCTATGTACATGAGATAACTAAGTAAACCATCTAGGGTCATCTTCAATGCCAAAGAGTTGTAGATGTTTCATATTAACATAAGTTACAAGAATTTAGGGAAGTTCCTTCCCATCTATCACCCTCTACAAAGTAAGATATGTTAGAAATGTTCAATGCTATTAATTCAGAGGCAATGTCAATAAACCAAGGGACAAAGTAAATAAGAAGGGCGACAGAAGACATTGTGAAAGTAATCATAGATAGAACCAGAGCTTGGAGTTGATCTAACCTGGTGGTTCTCAAAGTGTGGTACCTGAGCAATAACACTGGCAACCCCTGAGAACTTCATAAAAGCGAATTATCAGGCTCCACCCCAGACCTACAAATCAGAAGCTCTGGGAGCTGGGTCCAACGATCTAAAAATTAGACCACAATACAATCCAGGGCAGTGATTCCCAAACTTTAGCATGTATCCAGTTCAGCCAGAAGGCTTGTTAAAACAAAGACTGGTCGGCCCTACCCTGAGAGCCTCTAAATCAGTAGATAGAGGTGGAGTCTGAGAGGGTACTTTCCTAGCAAGTACCCAGGTAAAGCTGGTGCTGCTGGTCCAGGGTCCACTCTCTGAGAATCGCTAATCGAATTCAAACCTCACAATTTGCACATAGGGAAAAGGTGGGTAGAGTAGCTAAAAGACATGGCCTGAGAGAACACAGTGCCTATGACAGGGCTGGATCTGGAATCCAGAACTGCTCAGCACCCTCTCTAGTGCTTTTTCCACTACATCACATGGACTTGAGTGATAGAAAAGAGAGAGAGATCACGTGTGTATGCTCTTTGGGGAGAGAAATCTAGAAGTCTGCAACCAAAAATAATTTTGTATTTCAGATAGTATTTCAGATCTTATGTTGCTCAGTTTCAGTTTGTTCCTTCTCTCTTATTTTCTACCCAGAACAATCTGATCACAAATCTACTGTAATTAATTCCAATAACTTATTATAATACATTCATTAGCAATGATCATTTAGTTCTGATTGATAAAATTGCCTTTAACTTATTTTAAGTAAAACAATGATGTAAAAAATCAGAGTGCCCCTTATTAAAGATAAGTCAAGATACCTAGCAGCAATTAGAATTCTGGCTAAGAGAAGATGATGAAGCGCTCCTCTTCTAACTTTAATTACAGAAGTAATAATAGTGATGATGATGATGGTAAAGGTAATCATCCTCTTCATCACAGCCACTAATAATATTTTCCAGTATTTTCTCTATGTCAAACATTACAAAGGTGGTTTACATGATCTATCTCATGTAATCCTCAAAACTCTATAAAGTATTCACTATTCTTCTCTTCATTCATTTAATGAGGAGGACAAAATCCTGAGAGATTCAGTAGTTTGGCCAACTAAAAAGTGGTAGAGCTAGGATTTGAGTCCAGGTTTGTCAGGCTCGAAGTCTATACTTTTAAGTACCATCTTATATTAAGCATCAAGTCATCTTTTGCTAAACAGTTCTAAATGAGATAAGGAATATTATTACTCTTTGTAATAACAACTGACCAGAAGTTTTATAAATATAATTGTAAATTTACATGCGTTTGTAATAAATAATACAAAGTGATCCCAGGTGTCTTCTACCCTCAGTGGTAATAACTTGAAAAACTGTACTTCAATATCACAACTGGGGTATTGACATTGATACAGTCCAGCCACCTTATTCAGATTTCCCCAGTGTGATATCACTTTAAAGGAATTATGTGACTTAAAAAACTCACAAGGGTAATAGAGGTCTATGAATACTTCCAACTACCACCTTTTATAAAAAGCTGACCAGTATGGCCCATACAAATAATATGAGAAGCAAGTATGTTGTAAAGCAACAATCTCCCCCTTTCAGAGCTTTCCATTTATTGTACTTACTAGAAAATTACTGATTGGAGATGGGACAGAAATGGAGAGTAAGGACAAGGAAGGGAGGAGTGATAAAGAGAGAGGGCTTGGTAGCCACCTAAGAATCATATCAGCACCCAAAATATTTTCCTCCTATGGAAGCTGTGAATTAAGTTTACTGCACTGAGCATCAGGGCTTAGGGCAAACAAAGAATTGTGAATACACAGAAAAGCCCCATCCTGCTCTGAAGAACATAAGCCTGCCTTCCCTCTTTCTTCCCATCATCCTATTTTCCCATTTGATGACATGCCAGGGAAGGCAGTCACGTTAGAAATGGCAACTTCCAAAAATATTTTACTAAAGAAGAAAAACTAATAGAATCCCCCTCAATCCATCAAAGAATGACCAGTCTCCACATGTCTTTTCCAAGAAGTTATCAAAATTTCAAATAGCATCTTCTTTTCTTGAAAGCATAGCTTTCTCTTAGCACAAATTCAAAGATCCTTTCATTATTCCATAGGTAAAATTGATTTGGTTAATACAAAGAGCAAAACATTATGTGGCCAAAAATATATCTCCGAGCAGGAAGCTGCATTATTTTTTACTGCTTCACGAGTCAGCACTAACAGGCTGGGTAACGAGAAGCCAGGAGCTCCATCAGGGGAGGAGCTCAGTCGGTGCGGTGGGAAAGAAACCAACTGCGTGGACCAAAGTACACTTGTCCATCGATTTTAGATTTCCACAGTCCCTGGCCAAAGTGCAGCCCTTTTGGAGAAAGTGGGGAACACATTCTTGATCAAATAGGGCTCCATGCCCAGAAATTTTAATTGCTTGGTGTTCCTCACGTCTTTCAGACAATCAAGACAGCAGCAGATGTGCATGAAACACTTGGGTTCTGTCTCTTCCTATTCGTGAAACAGCATTGTTGCATCGACACTTATCCCCTTCGTTTTCTCTGCGCTAAGTTGTTGATGATGCCATTTTTTGCCATCTGCCCCAGAGCTTCATTAAAGATACATGAATGGGCTAACTGGCCTGATATCTTGTGAGGAACAGGTGCTATTGTTTGTCCCTGAAGACTTGTACTAAAGATATGACTCAGAATACTTGAGAAAGAGCATCTGCAGCAGTCAATCAGAGAGCCACTTGGCAGAGACCTGGCCATGCGCTAACATGCAAACAGAGTGACACTCAGGGGGACTCATTTGCTCTTTCATGAGGATTATTTAACTTTTTTGGTGATGGGAAATACGTATGTGTATTGAAAATCGTGAGCATATTAATGTCTATCACTGAGTTAAAAACGGTGAGCAAGTAAAGATCATTTTAATGCTTATTTCTAGTAAATCATTCCTTATGTGGTTTAATTGAAGAAAGCCTCCATAGTCTGTCGGAAGGAATGTTTCTAATATTTGTAAATGATGACACAGAAAGGGAGACAGAGATAGAAAATACAGAGTGAGAAAGAGCAATCGGAGAGGGAGAGGGGATTCGGAGGGGATTTCCTAAAGGTCCTGTTCTTTACTGCAAAGAATAGCTGAGTCACTGGTATAAAGTGCTACCACTGAACAAGCCATGGTGTCTAGAGTGAAAGAAACAAGGGACTCAGAAACTTTGCATGAAAAGCCTTCAAGCTCAGGGAAGGGATCTTCCTAGTCCCAAAAAGTACATGCCAAACTGTATATTGATCTCAGTTAATTCTGGAGAGTTAGGAGGGAAAGGGTCTCATTGATAGGATGAATCCATGCCTTAACATAAACCTTTTCAAACCCATTTTTGCTTAAAACCTATCTAAAGTATTGACTATGTCCTGCTCTGCCTTAGCATGATGAAGTAGTCGGCATATTGAATTTCTCTTGGTTGGCCAGGGTTGGAAGTACACAAAGGAGCCTTGTATTGTCTATGGCCTATTGCTTACCCATTAATTGTTTCAATTCGTTAAACATCTTCTCCAACTAAATTGAGTGTCATGAATGGCCTGTGACATTGATATTTCTATATGCTCTGCTGTTCTTATCATAAGGCATTATGATACAGGAGGCATTTTGTGTCAACTGATCAATGTGAGAACCATCTAAGACCTAAGAGCCAGTTTTCTGAGCACCAACAACCTTGGAGTAGTTAATAGCATACCTATCTATAAGTAGGTTAATGCAATGAATGACTTTTATTATTATTAAAAAAATAATGATGACTTAAATACATCTTGATATACCTCTTTTGCTTGTCATTTGTCTTATTTGGCTAATGTCTGGCTGCTACAGCTAAGAGAGGATAGCAAATCTTTGCTTATAGAGAATCTATCTAGCTCTAATAGGAGAAAAAAAATCAACTTTCATCAGGAGCTATTCTGGGACACAGAGTATTTGAGAACACAGAGCCCGTCTTCCCAGACACTTCCCATCAACTTCTGATGGGTACGCATTGAACAAAATGTAGCTGCATCCCGAAGTTCTGCTTTATTTTTGTTTGTTTGTTGATGATATTCTGTCCCTTTCCCCCTCATCTCTGTCTCTTTCTCTTAGGTCCCTCCAGGATAATACACGAAACACCTTGTTACCATTGTTAACATTCATCTTTAATATAGTGCAATTTCTTCCAAGAACTTTGCATGCTATTGCCACCCCTTTTCAAAATCCTCACTAAGGGCCAAGAAAAACCCTGGAAAGGTAGAACAAACCAAGATATTATAGTTCAAAGACATCCTTTTAAAAACTCAGGCTTTATTCTTTCAAAGTCTTGGGTTTCAGCTTGAACTTTAATGAAGAGCTAACTTTACACTTAGGATATATGTTTTTCTCTATATACATTATACTCTAATAAGAAGTTAATTTAAGGAAAAAACAGAAAATAACTTCAATAGTTAACTTATCTTTACTCATTTACACTATTAAATTCATTTAATAAAATATCTAAAATATTGACAGGAGAAATAGAAAAGATATATCTTGACCCCAGCTTCACTATGTCCCTACCCTCACTACGAAGAGTAAGACATGCAAACAAAGCAATTCTTTTACTAGGCTGGTCTTTAAGATAGTTGTTTAAACACACATCACAGTCTAGCGTTTTCCAGGTGCCTTACTTGGTTACATTAGGACAGAAATGATCATTGAGAGGAAGAGCACAATGACTATCTATCAGGTCAATAGTCTATGTTTTAAAACTCTTCTTTAGGTACATATTCAGGGAGAAATGTTAATAGCCCTGAAAGAGTCAATCTTGTCCTTTGTGTTAACACTGATATTTATATTCTCAGCATACTGTACATACCCACTTGATTTGCATTTTCTAAATATCCTATCAGTTTACTAGGATCATCAGTAGCCAATGTCATTATTTTATCTTTTATTCATTTGTACATTTTCTGTTTAAATATTGAATTTTCAAAGAAAAGAACACGGATTTAGCACTAACACAATTATAATTCCTAGCATCTCTTACTTATCTGTCTCTCCCCTTACTCTCTGAAATAAAGAGCTCCACACATAGAAGATCACCTCTTAGGCTCCCAAGAAACATGTTACTTCATAAAGGAAGTCAACAGTACCTGTCTTCAGCTATTCAGCAGCCACTGATTGAGCCCCTAGCACTATCTGACTGGTACTATGCTAGGTAGGCACTGAGAATATAAAGATGCCTTAGAGAAGTCTATAGCCTTATTTTATCAGGTAGTGGTGGTAGGTTTGTTTTCACTTATATAGTAGTGTAAATCATCTGATTTGTCAGCTTGCTTTGGAATAGGGTCAACAGAGAAAGGTAAGATTTGCTTTAAAAGAAAACTAAATTACAACAAAAATTCCATTAGGTATCTTTCCATAGTCTTCCTATGGCCTATAACCTAGGAAAATTTTGAGAGTATTTATGAGGACAAAAGTCAGATTACTTTATAAAATGGATGATAAATGTTAATTAAATGTGTTTAAATTATCTTACTATATTTTAAGAAACTCTCACCAGGAGGGAAGTAGAATATCCTGGCCATAGAGAAATTAATAAAACATGTTATGCAAAAGTAAAATTTATGATTCATTTGGAATTAGATATCTACCACCTTTTCAATCCATACAAATGCATAATCTTGTCAATTAAATATTATTGTTAAGGTCTAGTAGTATGTTAAAATCACTTTAAAGTGCAACTAAGGAAAATTCATGTGTGTTTATTACTCCTTAAGGATCTATTAGTGGGTATTTTATTCAGATTCGTGCTGTAAAATCTGCATAAACTCAGCATATTGTTATCCCCATGTGTGCATTTGTTTGGTTAAAGCAGAACAGCAAATCTCAATTTTTGCAACTTCTGGAAAAGTCAAGAGAACTAAAACAGTCTTAATTTTAATCAGATACAAACAGTTATCACTACAGAAGTGAAGAGTTGACTATTATGCAAATAGTCACAGTTAGTGGTCACCAGGCCATCACAGAAGACTGAGCTATTCAATTACTTTGGATATTTCCAAAGACTAGTGAAGATGAATGCTTCTTATCCACCCTGTCTTATTTCCACAGGAGTATGAAACATATTAGAGACTAATGATTGTTGTTCTCAAATGGAAACCCCATTAAATACACAATGATCAAAATGTTTGGCCAATATGGAAATTATTTTTTTTTCAAATTTTGTATAAATGCCATATAAGTATGGTAACATTGTGAAGAATGCAGCATTCCTTTCTTTGTAACAACCAAATTCAGATATAAACGTTTCATAAACTTTTGACCTGTAATGAAGGCAATCTGGCTTTTACCCCTAAAGTATTTTACACAAGCTTATTCTGTTAGCAATGACCAGAGTTCAATTATTAAATTCCTCCTCCAGAAATGCAGGTTTACATCTTAGACTACAGGTCTTGTTAAAATTACACACAACTTAAAGGCAGGGACTTTGTATCTCCCCAGGTCTTAGTAAAAGTCCCTCTCTTGCACAGAGTAGGGACTCAACAAATATTTGTAGTATAAATGCATTAAAGAATTTTCATTCTCTGTATTTAAAAACTAAGCCAAAAGAATTCTGATTTTTTAATCTTCTGAATCAATTCCTTTTATCATTTGCAGTCTTCAAATCGAAGCAACAGAAATATGCATCTGTTCCAAACATACTTCATCACAGCAATCTTTTCTTTTGGCATGCCATGGACTTTGAAGTCCACTAGTTGGTATGAGAATACAAAAATTGACTTTATTCATTCATTTGAAAACATTTTTTAATGACTGAGTTCTCCTAGTACATCTGTTGAAACTCTTCTATAAGTATAAAGAGGCCTCTAAGATTCTTTAATAATTTTCTCATCAATTATAATCCTTACTGACAGAGATGATAAGCTCTTCTCACCAGAAGAGCCAAGAATACAGTTTTCCAAAATAATAATAAAAAATGTTTGCTATATCACAATGGGCTGGTTATACAATATAGAATGAATGACAGAAAAATATTTAAGCATCAGCTGGAGAATGCAGAAGTAGTTTCATCTGAAGCTACAGGTCTGAGAAATAAGCAGTGAACTCTGAACAGGACATAAATAAGATGTCTAAGCTATTGACAGCTGGGACTCAGCCATGGCAAGCTGACTTTCCCTAGAAGTATCCATGAGAAATGGTGCCTGTATACGTAATTGGGGTGGGGGCTAGAGAGGTATAGTCAGGGAATCATTATAAAGAAATGGATACTGAGTAAAAGCATAAACAATAACTATAGCAACAAATGAAATAACCTTCAGGTTTTTACTCTTTATCACACTCTAATCCTTTTAGTACAAAAAGTTAATGACATGCAACTTCAATGTCATTTTGCCCCATCCTCAGCATGCACACTTCTACTCATATACAGATATTTACACATACTTCTACACTTGCTACCCCAACTAAATGCACAAGTGTGTCAACACTGAAGATGATGTAAGGATAAACTAACATGTTGATTTAAAAAGAGAAATCTTCTTTATTTTTGTATTTTTATTTATTACTATGTTCATATTAAATAACTTAGATATAATAAAGAAATGTCTCTATTTAAAAAGGTAATGTCCAAGCTCTCTAGCCTACTCTGGCATTGAAATTACCCTACTAGGTGTTCTTAACTTACCTCTCAAGGTTGTTTTCCTACTACCTTTACCATCTTGCCTCTCTTACTTTCGGTAGTTTCTTTTTTTTTTTTTTTAAAGATTTTATTTATTTATTCATGAGAGACATAGAGAGACAGAGACACAGGCAGAGGTAGAAGCAGGCTCCACGCAGGGAGCCCGACGTGGGACTCGATCCAGGGACTCCAGGATCACGCCCTGGGCCAAAGGCAGATGCTCAACTGCTGAGCCACCCAGGCGTCCCACTTTTGGTAGTTTCTAAGTCTTTGTTCAAGCCATTTTTTTCTCACTTACATATGGAATGATCTTTCCTCTCCTAAAAAGAGGAAATTCAAATTCAACTCCTCCATGAAAATTCCCCAAACATAAATTTCTTTCCCTCTGCCAAAATTTACCCTCCACATACTGTGTTGAATTTTTTAATGGTTTTCATTTCAATTAGACACTATTCTAGGTACTGGGGACATAGTAGTACACAAAATCCCCTACCATTATCTACTGAGAAGACAGACAACATACAAATGAATGTATATACGTATGTATGTGTGTATATGTATTGTGTATTCACAAATGAGCAACTATATAAAAATATAACATTTCACAATTGATGCTGTATCTTAATCTTCTTTATAGCTAGAAAGAAATAGAAACCCAAGCCCAAAAAAGAAATGAGATGATATGCTGGTGCACTCAGGTCAATAAAAAAAATACCAGAATTCAAAATGGAAAATAAATACATTGAATTTTCCAACATTTTTAAAGTAAAGCAATCCTACTAAGAAATTCTAATATTCCTTTATCCTCTATTTTAATGTATTAATTTTTACTTCACTCTGTCTACAACACAGTATTACACATAGTCCTCAATGACATTTCTAAATGCTAATAAGCAAATAAACAAGAAAGAAGATCATTGTATATCTTAGCTTTAAAAATTTTAGCCAATTGGGCAGCCTGGGTGGCTCAGCGGTTTAGTGTTGACTTCAGCCCAGGGCCTGATCCTGGAGACCCAGGATTGAGTCCTATGTCAGGCTCCCTGCATGGAGCCTGCTTCTCCCTCTGTGTGCGTCTCTGCCTCTTTCTCTCTCTCTCTGTGTCTCTCATGAATAAATAAATAAAATCTTAAAAAAAAAATTTAGCCAAATATAACATTTCTGTTATATCTTCTGTACCACCAAAAAAATAAAGGTGTATTAGGTAGGTTTGTCCAAATCATAAGATGTTAAGAAAAGAGAAAAGAAGAAAAACGAAATGAAATGAAAAAAAGACATGAGAGGAATGAAAATAAAAATATGAAAAGAAATATAAAGAAAGTAAAGAGAGAAGAGAAAAAAGAGAAGGCAGGAGGAAACAAGAAAGCAAGGTTATTGTGGAGTTTTAAGAAAAGTAGTGCTGTCTTTTATATATACAATTTTTACCTGATAACTGCTCACTCTGTCCCTCACACTTCAATAAATGTAAACTCCAAACATTACAAATATTTTGCAAAGATCAAATGATATATGTAAAAAGTTTCTTGAAAAAAATATAAATTGTCATAAAAACTTTAATCAAAAGGGTAATTATATTACGATAGCATCAAGACTACAAAATAGGAATAAATTTAACTAAGGAGGTAAAAAGTCTCTAAATTGAAAACTACAAGGCACTGATGAATGAAATCAAAGACACAAATAAATGGAAAGGTATCTCATGTTTATGGATTAAAAAAATTACTATTGTTAAAATGTCAATACCTTCTAAAGCCATCTATAGATTCAATGAAATCCCTATTAAGATTCCAATGGCATTTTTTAACTGAAGTAGAAAAAAAACACTTAAAATTTACACGAACCACAAAAGAGCCCAAATGACCAGTGGAATCCTGAGAAAGAACAAAGCAGGAGGTACCACACTTCCTGGTTTCAAGCTATACTACAAAGCCATGGTTAATAAAAGAGTATGATACTGGCATAAAAACAGATATACAGAGGATCCCTGGGTGGCTCAGCAGTTGGGCCCCTGCCTTTGGCTTGGGGTGTGATCCTGGGATCAGGGATCAAGTCCCATATCAGGCTCCTTGCAGGGGGGCCTGCTTCTCCCTCTGGCTGTGTCTTTGCCTCTCTGTCTGTGTCTTTCATGAATAAATAAATAAAATCTTAAAAAAAAAAAAAAACCAGACACACAGACCAAGAGAACAGAATGGACAGCCTAGAAATAAACCTAAGCATATACAGTCAACTAATATGTGACAAAGGAGCCAAAAATACTCAATGGAGTAAAGACAGTTTCTTCAGTAAATGGTGCTGGTATGATCAGATATTTGCATGTTAAAGAATGAAACTGGACCCATATTGTACACTACTCACAAAAATCACCTTGAAATGGATTAAAGACTTAAATGTTAGACCTGAAACCATGAAACTCCTAGGAGGAAACATAGGACTAAAACTCCTGACATGGGTCTTGGTAATTAATTTTTGGATGTGACACCTATAGCATAGGCAACAAAATAAAAAATAAAGAAGTGGGACTACATCAAACTAGAAAGCTGCACAGCAAAAGAAACCAGCAACAAAAAGGAAAAATAGCCTATGGGATAAGAAAAAATATTTGCAAATCATATATCTGATAAGGGGTCAATATCCAAAATACATAATGAACTCACACAACCAATAGCAAAAATCCAAAACCAATTTAAAAAATGGACAAAGTACCTGAATAGACATTTCTTCAAAGAAAATATCTGAAAGGCCAACAGGTGTGTTGAAAGATGTTCAGCATCACTAGTCACTAGGGAAATGCAAATTAAAACCACAATGAGATATGACCTTATGGCCTTAGAAGGGCCATCATCAAAAAGACTAGAGACAACAAGTGCTGATATGGTTGTAGAGAAGAGGAAGCCCATGTCTCCTGCTAGTGGGAATGTACATTGGTACAACCACTATGAAAGGGGGGCCAGGCAAGATGGTGGAAGAGTAGGATCCCCAAGTCACCTGTCTCCACCAACTTACCTAGATGACTTACAACCACTATGAAAAATATTATGTAAGACTCTCAAGCAATGAAAAATAGAATGCCCCTATGATTCAGCAATTCCATTTCTGAAAATATATCCAAAGGTAATGAAAGCACTAACTTGGAAATATGTCTGTACCCCTCGCTCATAGCAGCATTATGTACGATAACCAAGCCACAGTCATTGTAGATCTAAGTGTCCACTGATAAATGAGTGGATACAGGAGTTGCGGTATACACATGAAATAGAATATTATTCAGCTGTAAAAAAAGATAAAGGACAGGAATTCTACTATCTGCAACAACATGTGTGAACCCTGAAGGCATTGTGCTTCGTGCAATAAGCCAGACAGAAACAAGAAAGACAAATACGATCTCATATGTGCAGACCAAAAAATGAAACAAGACAAAACAAAAAAACTAAACTCAGAAAAAGAGGTCAGACTTGTGGTTATCAGAGAGGGGTCTGGGGCAGGGGGAACTGGAGGAAGGCGGTCAAAACATACAGACTTCCAGTTATAAGATAAATACGAGGGACGTAACGCACAGGATGACTATAGCTAACACTGATGAGTAATATATAGGAAAGCTGTTAAGAGAGTAAATCCTACAGTTCTCATCACAAAGAGAAAAATACTTTTTTTTCTTTATTTTTTCTTCATTCTTTTCTTCTTTTTTTGTATCTATATGAGAAGATGAATGTTAGTTGGATCTATTGTGGGAACTACTTTGCAATACATGTAAGTCAAACCACCATGCTGTATGTCTTCAACTTACACAATGAAATACACCAATCACTTCTCAGTAAAGTTGGAAAAAACTAATTATAAAAAAATTAATTAAGATGCCTATATGTATTTTTAAACTCGAGAACTCATGAACTACTTTAAATTGGAAAAGTTGTGGATTTAGGTTGCTGACCAAGTTCATATAACCTATCAGTGTACCCTACCATTAACTATTCATGACTTGGGAGACATGGGACTCAGAATAACCTTATAATAACTTATAGAAATGTAGAGATATATATTTTCTCCAAACTAGACCAATTTTGAGACGGTTCAACTTAACTTTATAAATTTCTATGGGTAATTACATGAAACAAAGAGAGCACAGGAACCTCCACATATAAGAAATAGAAAAAAAAGAAAAGACACATTCCACAATATGTGAATCACATAAAGTATCTATCCATAGATTTAATTTTTTACTTTAGTGTGCATTACAAGTAGAATTCCTAAATATGCAGTTATAAATTTGTGAACAGGCATTTTCCAAAATCGTGTTTATCACATCCACAATGATCTAGAATTATGATGATCTAAGCTATAGACATTTATTTTTAGTTCCACATGACAACTCCCATATATGAATGACATAAAACCCAGCTTTGATTCTCTTTAACTCTTCTTAATTTAACAATAAAAAAGGTCACCTTAGCTCCTTTAAAACTGCCTATGATTGTAGTCTCCATGGTAGAATGAGGAGTTGAATCTACATAGAAATTATCAGCCAATAACAATAGGTCTTTGTCCAGCTGTGACTACTTCCCTCTTCTACAACCAGTCCTTATCTGGCTCAGGAAATGCCTGTTTTAACTGACAGGTAGGAGATTAAATCTACAGCTGCTGAAACACAATCTCAGCTCTGTTAGATAGGCTTTCATTGAAAAGCACTACAAACACATAATTTGTTTATGTTGTACCAGCAATCTCTGACAAAGCAGACTGTCTAGCTGAGACAAATGTGGTTAAACCCATTTATTGTATTATTTCTGCTACACAGAACAAGCTCTTAAAACGCAGAAACTAGACAAGGCACAAAGCTCTAGCTGTCTAAAGAAATCAAGAATAGATGACTTCTTGTTACACTAGCCCTTTTTACACAGAAAGCATGTTCTCCCCTGGAAAACATCTATTCCAATTTCTCTTTTAAGTGGGTGGTTCAATTATGTTTATGCTTTCAGTTTTTAAAGTTTCTTTTGTTCCTTTCAGCATAAACAGGCATAAAATCACCTAATCACTGAATATGTCTAGATTTAAGAACATGATGAATATTTATAGCAAGTGCTATATCACCTCCTCAAAAAAATACCCAGAATGATAAATTCTAATGACAATCTACCCCTTTTTAATATTTATTGCAAATTCTTATGTTATTTGATTTATTTCATTTTATTTAAAAAAAGCTTTGCACTTACAAAGAATATGAATAGTACTTTTTTTTTAAATTAAGGAATCATGTACAGAGATACCTAATTTTATAAAATAAATGTCAAGGAGGAGGCTTTAACAACAATAGTAACGATGAAAGCTGCTCGCCAAGCCATGGAGTTCTTGCTCCAAATTAACAATAGGAACTAGAAATAAGATTTTTCCATATCTAAAATCTATTCTTTAGGCAAGTTTATTTAATTCTAAGACTGAGTATACTATCTATACATAAACTGTACAATTAAAGATTAAAGTCTTTATCTACCTTTCCTAAATTCTAAAAGTTATAATCAATGATAATGAAACAACAGATGGTACACAATATGGTTTTAAAAATAGGAAAACAGATGCTATAACTCAAACTTGTCAAAAATTTTTAGGAAGAGTAGCATAATAAAATAAAGATTATAAAAAGGTATATTTGAAACATGGCCAAAAGGATTATGGCTAGTCACTCTCAAACATGTCACCATTCCCTAAAATCTTACTTTATTTTTCCTTAATAATCATCATAAAAAAAGGAAAGTGAGAAAATAATCCTCCAAGTTGGAACATATGTGCCACTTTGGAACTCTGACTTAGTCTTAAAATATAGAAAGTATGCAATAAACTAGCTGAATCCATGGGGTCTCCCTCAAACAGCATGGATAATGAGGGGAATCCATAACAGACATAAACAAACCCAGAAAGATGTCTAGACCCCACATCATTATGTATGATATATGCCCAAGATATATGGGCATACATTTGAATGCTCAAGTTCAAACTTGGCTTCTATTAGACTGATTCAGTCACAGCATGGGGTTTCTTTAATAAACAAACCTTACTGTTAGAAAATATTGGGGACTCAAATCATGTATTATGCTCCAGCTAGTTAGAGATGTGGTGCTCTAATGCCCTATATCCCTTGAAGCTTTCTTACAACAGACTGTAAATAACAAAGAAAAACTACATCCTAAGGAAATATATAGAAGTCTTAGATTTTTGCATTTCAAGTTGGAAGCAAATAATACACAATGCTAGGATCTCAACATATGCTCAAGAATTTACCTTTCCCATTAAAAATTAGAAATAAGTTTAACAATGGGGGCCTTGGTTTTTTTTATTCTCCACAATTCTTAAGGATGCTGAATGAAGGCACATAAAATACATAGCCATAGTTGTTTATCTCACTACAATAGGTTCTTCGCAATTTTTGATATATATGCATATGTATAATATAAATCAATTTACCTCATTTTAGAACCCCTGACTTATAGAACTGGAATGGCCTTAGAAAGCCATTTTCATTTTAAACACAAATATGATAAGGCCCAGAGAAGAGAAGTGATGTGTCAAGGTCCCAAAATGTGAGAATGGCCAAGCCAGAGCTGAAAATAAGGTCACCAAGTTTACTGATTTCACAAAATCATAAAATAAAAAGATTTTCAGAGATGGAAAAAGAATTAGAGACTATGTAATCCAGTAATTCTCACCTGGTCAAGGAGCCCTGGTAAGCTTTTTCATAAATATATATGCTCTCTCTTTCTTTATCCAGAACCACTGATCAAGCCTAACCACCACATTTTTATAGAGGAGAAAATGGAGGCACACGGGCATAATGTGACTTGCCCATGGTGACATAACTAGTCAAAATCAGCTCAGATGGGACCTAGATCTCCTAACTCCAAGTTCAGGAATTTTCTTTTTTCTTTCCCTTTTCTTTCTGCCTCCATTAAGGTAGAACCTAAACACAAAGATACCCTTTCTGTCCCCAGTATGAGTCTAAACATTTTTTTTTTCTGAAACATAGTCTACATCACATGACAGAGGATAAAGCCAAATTTCAATTCTTCTACAAAGATGTTCTTTTTTTTTTTTTTTTTTTTTTTTAAGACGTTCTGGCAACACCGATACACAGTGACTCTGATAATTGCCTATCTTCCTTTTTCCCTAACAGCCTCCTCCCAAATCTGTATGCTTGGGCCACACATTAAAATCAATAATGTATTCTTCTTCTTTTTTTTTTTAAATGGAGTGAGAACATGAACTCTTTTGAGAACAGAATCATAGTTTTTCCTTTCATACCCCTTGCAATATACAGAACACAAAGACAGCTTTTAACAAAATATAAATTGAGTTATTTTCCCAAAGGTCAGGGTACTAATTTTAAAAAGTGGAAAGTGGACTGACTAAACAGAATGAAATAGTATATAAAAAGATAACAAATCATGACTAAGTAGAGTTTATTTGGGGAATGCAAGGTTGGTTTAACATTTGAAAAGCAATCAGTATAACTCATCATAATAAGAAAATAAAGTAGAAAAACTGTGATCATTTCAATAGATGCAGAAAAAGTATTTGAAAAACTTTAACACTTGGGATGCTTGGATGGCTCAGCAGTGGGCGTCTGCCTTCGGCTCAGGGCGTGATTCCAGGGTCCTGGGATTGAATCCCACATCAGGCTCCCTGTGAGGAGCCTGCTTCCTCCCTCTGCCTGTGTCTCTGCCTCTGTGTGTGTGTGTGTGTGTGTCTTTCATGAATAAATAAATAAAATCTTAAAAAAAAAAAGAAAACCATTGACATTCATTCATAAAACCTTCCAGCAAACTTGAATACGAGGTAACTTTCTCAACCTGATTAAAATAATATTTTAAAAACCTATAGCTAATTATAATTAACGGTGAAAGTCTCCATACTTTCTTTGCAAGATCAGGAACAGGCAAGAATATCCATTCTCCCCACTTCTATTCAATATTGTAGTGGATTCGCTAGGCAGTGCAATAGCCAGAGGAGAGAAATAAAACACACAGTTGGAAAGAAAGAAGTTAAGCTGTTTTTAGCTGCAAAAAATATGATCACAACCATAAACAATTTTAAGGAGTTAAAAAAAACTACCAGAACTGAAAAGAAAATTAAGTAAAGTCACAACATACAAGGTCAGTAACAAAAATCAGTTGTCTTCCTATACACTAGATATACTAGAATAAACAATTAGAAAAAGAAACTTTTAAAACTCCATTTACAGTAGCATAAAGAATAAAATACTCAGAAAAATTTAACAAAAGTATAGAAGACTTTTCTATGCTGAAAGCCTAAGGGAAATTTTAAAGTATTGAAAAGACTGAGAAATATACCATATTTGTGTAATAGATGCCTCAATATTGTTAAGATAGCAATTCTCCCCCAAGTTAATCTACAGATTCAACATGATCCCAATCAAAATCCCAAGACATTCTGAAGATAGTATCAAATTGATTCTAAAATCTATACAAAATAGCCAAGATAAGTTTGAAAAAGAACATCAAAAGTAGAGAACCATAGTAAGATTTCAAGACTTACTATAATGCCACAGTAATTCATTACAGGTGGGACTGTGTAAGGACAGGCATATAAATCAATGGAATAAAATAGAGACTTCATAAATAAATCCACACTTAATTTTCACAATGATGCCAAGCTAATTCAACAGAAGAAAGGGCAGTATTTTAAACAGATCCTGCTAGAAATGGATATCTATATAGAGAAAAATAAGCCCAAACCATTATCTGACACCAAACAAAACTTAACTACAAATAGATAAAGACCATCTAAGCTAAAACTAGAAAAGTTCTAGAAGAAAATAGAACAAGAAATCTTCCTTGTTAATTTGCCCCATTCTCACTGGTGTGAGGTGGTATCTCATTGTGTTTCCCTGATGGCAAGTGATTGCACTGTTGGGGATTTACCCCAAAGATACAAATGCAATGAAACGCCGGGACACCTGCACCCCGATGTTTATAGCAGCAATGGCCACTATAGCCAAACTGTGGAAGGAGCCTCGGTGTCCAACGAAAGATGAATGGATAAAGAAGATGTGGTTTATGTATACAATGGAATATTACTCAGCTGTTAGAAATGACAAATACCCACCATTTTCTTCAACGTGGATGGAACTGGAGGGTATTATGCTGAGTGAAATAAGTCAGTCGGAGAAGGACAAACATTATATGTTCTCATTCATTTGGGGAATATAAATAATAGTGAAAGGGAATATAAGGGAAGGGAGAAGAAATGTGTGGGAAATATCAGAAAGGGAGACAGAACGTAAAGACTGCTAACTCTGGGAAACAAACTAGGGGTGGTAGAAGGGGAGGAGGGCGGGGGGTAGGAGTGAATGGGTGACAGGCACTGGGGGTTATTCTGTATGTTAGTAAATTGAACACCAATAAAAAATAAATTAAAAAAAAGAACAAGAAATCTTTGTAACATTATAATGGGCAAATATTTAAAAGATAAAAGATGAACCAGAAAAGAAAAAATGATAAAATGTCATCAAAATGA
This sequence comes from Canis lupus dingo, assembly GCF_003254725.2. Lineage (NCBI taxonomy): Eukaryota > Metazoa > Chordata > Mammalia > Carnivora > Canidae > Canis > Canis lupus. The sequence goes on from NC_064263.1 coordinate 39,401,851, forward strand.
TAAACTTTGCTTTTTGAAAGACAGTTAAAAAGACAAAAAAAGTAGGCCACAAACTAGGAGAAAATATTTGCCAAAGAAAACTTCTTGTCCAGAATATTTTTTAAAAACTGTTACAATTCAATAAAAGAGACAAATGAATAAAAATGTCATTAAAGATGCATTAGATGATTCATACACAAAAATAAATGAGTAACTAACAAGGACATAAGAAGACTTGCAACATCACCAATCACTAGAGAAATGAGTATCAAAACTACAATGAGATATCCCTAAAATCTAGGAGAATTGTTAAAATTAAAAGTATTAACAATATCAAGTGTTGGTGAGAATACAGAACAATTAGAATTCTCATACGTTGTTGATGGGAATTAAAAATTACACAGCCACTTTCTTATAAAGTTAAACATATAATTTCCATACAACCCAGTAATTAATCTACTCTTAGATATATATACACATGAAAATGAAAACAAATGTGTACACAGAATTGCAACATTATTCATAATAGGCAAAAACTGGAACCAACCCAATGTCCATTAATTGGATGATGGCTAAACAAATCATGGTATGCCCATGTCCATTTTCTGGAATACTATTTAGCAATATAAAAGAACAACTGATAGACCCAGTAAAGTGAAAGAATCCAAAAATTATGCACAATGAAAAAAAATTGAACATAAAAGACTATGTACTATGTGATTCCATTTATATAAAATCCTAGAAAAGACAAAATTATAGTGACAGAAAGCAGATCAATATGACTGGAACAAGTATGTCATTGAGGGGCTCTGACTGCAAAAGGACATGAGGAAATTTCTGAAGCCTAAGAAGTTATATATGGCTATATACAATGCCCAGAATCTATCAAACACTCAAATTTTACTTCCTGTAATTCATACATCAGTATAGCAGGAAGAAATCCCAATTTTCAAAAGTGGAGAAATTAGAACTGTCCTATGAAGTAAGCATTAATTTCTTATTTTACAGAGGAAATAACAATTAAGTAATTTATTTAATACTATAGCTAGTAAATGGCAGAGCTAGAATTCAAACCTGTATCTTTGGCAGCCCATACTCTTTCCAAAATGATAAGAGGATTTCCTTTGTGGAGTATTCACACCATCCACAGGGAAAGGAAAATTCTACTTTAGCTTTAAACAGAAAAAGGGTTCCAGTGGGAAGTCCTGGCTTAAACTGTAGACCTCCTCAGCTATCATGCTGCTTGGGATGTTTTTTGTTTCTTTGTTTCATTTACACTAACTTTTAAGATGACAGCCTTATTCCATCTGTTCTTACCTTGGAAAGAAAAGCAATTTATACCATAAGAACACCTAAATTCACCAAGTACTGCAAACCCTAGCAGCCTATTCCTTAGTCCCAGGAGCTGATTTCCCAAAATGGCATGATATTAGCACGTGGAAGGAAGAAGCAAGAATAGACAGATTTTGATAATTTTTTAAAACTTTATTTCAATAACAACAAAAAATAGTGAAAAGTACATTATTTCATTCAGATGCACTTGCGTTATAGTAGAATAACCCTTGGAATAAGTAAACTGAAGTTAAGTGATCTACATCAGAATCAGTATCACAACAAATTGCTTAACTTCAAGTTAACTCACTAAAGGGGAATAATAGTATCTACCTCACAAGGTGATACTGTGAAAAGAAAATCATGTAAACTGTTTAGCACATAGATACAGTCCACTGATTTTAAATTTGATCATTTCAAACTAGTTCAGTGCTCTCTTAAAGAACCACACCTCTTTTAAGGGAACATTACAGAATCATGTATGTGTATGTGTATGTTTGCATGTGTTCTTCATTATACATGTTCTCTCCTTTGGGAGATTGATTATTCCCTGAAGGAAAAAGTGCCCCTGCTCATTGTTACTGTTGCTTTCTGGGGAGAAGCTTTAGGGTGATGGGCATGTATTACTTGACAATCACCAAGGCACATGAAGAATAGGTAGGAAGAAAAGCTCTGAAGAACACAGCTGGATCTATCTCATCCTATAAAGGTTTTCTAAAAGAATCATTAAAGAAGGTATACTGCAAAAACGGAAAGAACAATGTTTTTGCTGGAATATCGAAGGAAGGTTAATAGTAAGGTTAAAAGATTCTTAATTATTTTATCAGGCACAAAAATAAAAGGTACAGACTGAAGAAGACCTAATGACAGATGTTAATCTAATTTGATTCTCATTATAATAACATTACCATGTTATTAAATTGCTTTAAGTCACTATGATAATTGCATGGTAATAGTAATAATAGTAATGGCACACTGATACAGCATTTGCAATGTGTCAGGCACATAGTGCTTCACATACAAGAACCCCTTTAATTATCAAACACCTTCATAAGGTAGATACAATTATATTCTTAATTTTATTGATGAGGCTTAGTAGCTTTCCTCAAGGTCCAGGCAGTCTGGTTCCAGAGTCCTACTCTTAACCAATGTGCCATAAGTGCCTAAGATGCAGAGATTTTCAAAGTTGGTGCCATATTGCAGGAGTGAGGTTGGGAAAGAAAGGGGAAATGAAATGGAAGTAAGGAGAACCTTGAAAATTTCTTGGAGAAGGTATGTGTATTTGAAATAGCACACATAGAGTGAACAACCTCTCCATGCCATAAACCAAATTTCATAAACATATGTTTGGATTCTACATTTACTATATCCACAACAAGGAACACAAAGCAGAGCAAAATGGTTCATGTTGGAAGTGACTGTTCACTTCCACAAAGCCTAGGAAAAGGTCACAAATATTCAAAGTTAAAATGTGCATCTTCGAAGATAAAAAAGAATTTTCTTGTGCCATAATATTAACCTAACCGGAAATATCTGTAATATTGAAGAATTGTATGATGTTATTTTTGTTTATCTAGAGGGCATAAAGTTTTAAAAGGTTAAGAAACACTGAATAATAAAAAGTCCATTGCTTGGATATTAAGACTAAACTGAAATACTGGTTCTTCTACTAACTTCTTTTTGAATCAGTAAATTTTTATTTTTTTCCATATAGAGAGAAAAATGTTTCAACTGCTTACTTTAAGGAATCAAGTTGAAAATTACTTAGTAGATATAGAGATTATCTGAAATATGAATTACTGTACAAATGTACATTATTTCCTCTAACATTCACTATAGATACCTATCTGCAAACCGGCACATTCTTTTAAAGATTTATTCATTTATTTGAGAGAGAGAGAGAGATGAGTGCATAGTGGGGCAAGGGGATTACAGAGGGAGAATGAGAGAGAGAATCTTAAGCAGGCTCCACACCCAGCACAGAGCCGGAGGCAGGGCTCGATCTCACCATGACCCTGAGATCATGACCTGAGCTGAAATTAAGAGTTGGACTAAGCTACCCAGGTGCTGCAAGCCAGTACATTTTTTATTTGGAGCTTCACCACAGATCTACATATAGAATTGTTCCTAGGAATAATGAAGCTTAAGAAATGAGACTTATGACTTCTTGAACACTTACTATGTTCCAGAAATATATGCTAGATACTTTCACACTTTATCTCAATTAATCCACACAACAACACAATTCACTAAGATATCATGATGTCATTTTATTTATCCAGAAAGGTTAAGGCCACAGAGTTACTAAAATGATACAACCAGGTTTCAAAATCAAGGTGATTCTGATTTTTTTTTTACCATATTATCTTTCAATATAAAGAAAAATTAAGATTTAATCAGCCAAATAACTAACTGGAGTTTTTCTAACTTTCTAAAATTTGAGAAGATCAAATTGTTGACCAAAGTTTAAATTTAACTCCATCATTGGTGGACATTTTCTGACTTTTTTTGTTTCTGTTTTTGTTTTTGATCAAAGATGGAAATAATATATCAGCTATTTCTTCTGACCTCATTATGCTACTGAAGTACTAGAGTAAGCTAGATTTACCTCTTGATAATGAACCTACATCATCATCTCTTGATGATGAATCTCTTGACAGGATACTTTTATAAGCTTTGTTCATTAACATTGAAATCATATCAACAGTGACATTTCTGGATCTCAGAAGCTAAGAAGAACATACTGATTGTTTGTAAGGAGTAGAAGTGACCAGGGCATAGTCCCATATATCTCATTTGTTACAGGAGTCCCCTAAACATGAAGGCTAATGAATTCAAAGACAAGTGAGAAGGGCATAAAATTTATCAATATGTTATTTTTAAGGATTCCTTGTAAGAAACTTCTAAGTACCACTGAAATCACATTTAGCCAACCATCACTTTATATTTTTTTTATTCTGAAATAATCTCGAATTTACAGAAAAGATTTATAAAACTGCAAAATACCCTTTGAAGACCCTACTGAAGTTTTGCCAACTGTCGCAGTGTGTCCTTTACAGCAATAAGATCCAATTCAGGATCTTGTGTTGTCATGTCTCTTCAGTCTTCCTTCTGTCTTGAATCATTATTCAGTTCCTCTTTGACCCTTCTGACCCTACCAATATTGAAAACTTCAAGCCAGCTATTTTGTAGACTGGCCCTAAATTGTCCCCCCCCCCACTCAGGTTATGCATTTTTGGCAGAAATATCACAGAACTGATGCTATGCTCTTCTCACTGCATCCCATCAGGTAGCTTATGATATCTATTTGTACATTGCTGTTAATGTCATCTGAGTAATGTGGTATCTGTCAGGATTCCCCACTATACCGTTTTACTTTCCCTCCTTTTCTCCTAAGTATTGTGTGAGGAGATACTTTGAGACTATATAAACATCTTATTGTTCATCTACCTCTCATCTAGCAGTTTTAGAATTTCTTCATGTTTCTTTTTTTAAAGATTTATTTATTAGAGGGAGGGGAGGACAGAGGAAGAGAGAAACTCAAGCAGACTCTGTGCTGGGTGCAGAGCCCTGAAATAAAGCTTGAACTCATGACCCTGAGATCAGACCTGAGCCAAAACCAAGAGTCAGATGGTTAACTGACCATGCCACTCAGGGACCCCAGCATCTCTTCATTTTTCTTATCTGAATTCATTATTACTATGATGGTGGCAGAGTGGAGGTTTTCTTTCCATAATTTCTTGTACATTTTGTTAGTTGGCACTCTACTATAAGGAAGAGCTTTCTTTTCTTTCATTATATATATATATATAAATAATATATGTATTACATTTAATACAGTAAGAATCCAGTGTATTTGGGCAGCCCAGGTGGCTCAGCAGTTTAGCGCTGCCTTCAGCCCGGGGGGGTGATCCTGGAGACCTGGGATGGAGTCCCACTTCGGGCTCCCTGCATGGAGCCTGCCTCTTTCTCTATCTGTGTCTCTGCCTCTCTCTCTCTCTGTTTCTCATGAATAAATAAATAAAATCTTAAAAAACAAAAAAGAATCCAGTGTATTTGTGAATTCTTATTGTATTAAATGGAATTAACTCTTTAATTATTTGTGCCAGATATGAACACAGGTTGCCCCTTCATGCTAGATTTTGCATCCTTTGTTATGTCCCTATAAATTTTAAAGCCTTTCTTTACTTTCTGTAACAATAAGATATCCCAGAGTTATCCTATATTTTCCCTGTTTCAGACCTGGACTTGATGGAATAATATTTAGAAGCCAAGATCTGGTTGCAAGGTGTGTTCATTATTTCTGGTATATACTTTGCTCTTAGGCCCTCTCAGTAGACAGACCTTACATTTTTTTTTTGTATATATTGCACAAACTCACACACATTTACACCTAAATTCACCTCTATATATAACTAGTACATACATTTAAGAGAATTACATGTTTTTATATATCTAAGTTGTATGGAATCACAAAAGACTCCAAATAGCCAGAGAAATCTTGAGAAAGAAAGACAAAGCTGGTTGCATCACCTTCCTTGATTTCAGACTATGCTGCAAAGCTATAATAATCAAAATAGTATGATATTAACATTAAAACAGACACATAGACCAATGGAACAGAATAGACATACCCACACACGTATAGGTAATTAATCTATAATAAAGGAACCAAGACTATTCAATAAGGAAAGGACAATCTAAATAAATAAATAAATAAATAAATAAATAAATAAAAATAAATAAAAAAAAGGAAATGACAATCTCTTCAATAAGTGGTTCTGAGGGGATGCCTGGATGGCTCAGTGGTTGAGCCATCTGCCTTCGGCTCAGGGCATGATCCCTGGTTCAGGGATTGAGTCCTGCATTGTGCTCCTACAAGGAGCTTGCTTCTCCTTCTGTCTGTGTCTCTGCATCTCTCTCTCTCTCTCTCTGTGCCTCTCATGAATAAATAAATAAAATCTTTTAAAAAATAAAAATAAATGGTGCTGAGAAAACTGGATAGCTACATGCAAAAGAATGAAACTGGACCACTATCTTATGCCATATACAAAAAGATAACTCAAAATGGATTAAAGACTTGAATGTAAGACCTAAAACCATAAAACTTGGAAAACATAGGCAGTAATCTCCTTGACATTGGTCTTGGCAATGATTTTTCAGGATTTGACATCTAAAGCAAAAGCAACAAAAGCAAAAAGAAATAAGTGGAACTACATGGAACTTAAAAACTTCTTTCTTCACAGCAAAGAGAACCACCAACAAAATGAAAAGACTACCATATGGGAGAAAATATTTGCAAATCATGTATCTGATAAGAAGATAAAATCTAAAATATATAATAAATTCATACAACTCAACAGCAAAAACCCCAAACAATCCAAATTAAAAATGGGCAAAGGATCTGAATAGACATTTTCTAAAGAAGACATACAGAAGGCCCACAGGTGTATGAAAAGGTGCTCAACATCACTGATCATCAAGGAAATGCAAATCAAACTCACATCTAATAGCATAGCTATTATCAAAAAGATAAAAAATAAGTGTCAGGGTGTGGAAAAAAGGGAACCCATACACACTGTTGGTAGAAATGTAAGTTGGTGCAGCCACCATGGGAAGCCGTGTGGGGGTTCCTCAAAGAATTAAAAATAGAACTAGCATATGATCCAGAAATTCTACTTTGGGGCACTTATCTGAAGAAAATGAAAATAGTAACTGGAAAAGAGATATACACTTCCATGTTCTTTGCTATGTTATTCACAATAGCCAAGACACGAAACAACATAAGTAACCACCAATAGATGGATAGACAAAGAAGATGTGATATACACATCTAAACACACACACACACACACACACACACACACACACACACACAGACAGAGGAATACTATTCAGCCATAAAAAGGAAAAAAGAAAAGAAACCAAGCTCCTAGATAATGAGAACAGATTGGTGGTTGCCACAGGTAGGAGGTAGGACACGGGTGAAATGTATGAAGAGAGTCAAAAGTTACAAACTTCAGTTATAAAATAAATAAGTCACGGGGAGGTAATGCACAGCAGGGGACTACAGATAATACTATCTGGCATATTTGAAAGTTGCTAAGAGAGTAAATCTTAAAAGTTCTCATCACAAGAATAAAAATTTTATAACTATACATGATAACAGATATTAACTAGACTTATTGTAAAGATAATTTTGCAATACATACAAATACTGAATCATGTTGTATACCCCAAACTAATATAATGTTATATGTCAATTGTACCTCAAAAATTTTTTTAATTAAATTTTGAAATACTCTGACTCCTCACACACACACACATATCTCCTGTTTTAAAAACCAATCTCCTGAGCCTGCCAAGCCATTCACCCACTTGGCAGCCTTCATTTAGTAAAGGCTTCATCATTCCAATCCTCATTGAGCCATCACCTTGATAAGCCACTTTCCTTACAGGGGCTTCAACCTACCAGCTGCCACACAACTCAGCTGCCTTTTTCATTTGGGTATGCCTAATTGCTGTGATTGGATCAGAATGGGAAGGAGGAAAAGAAGGAAGAAGAGCCCTATTATCTTTTGATTTATGTCCCTACTTCCTATTAATTAGGCACTGCTATTTCCTCTGTTTCACTGAACTGGTAGGCAACATGGCAAATAAAAGGCTCATTGGTTTTGAAAGTGCAGAGACCTAAGTTTGATTACCTGGCTCTAATTAGCTGTGTAACCTCGGTTTCCTCATCTGTCAAATGTCAACAATAAGATTTACACTGTCGCCTATTTATGAAAGTTAATGAAAATACACATAAAGAAATTGATTCAGTGCCTGGCCAGATAAGACCATCAATGACAACTATTATTAAATTTCTAGTCTTAGATGGCAAACACTGAAATAAAGGTATGTACGTAGTTGATTATGCTTTGGAGCTAGCAGGGTGGATACCAGCAAAGACAAGGAAAGGATTAACCTTTGTGTTAGATCTTGATACCCAAGAACCTGGCTATTAGACCTTCAGTGCTATGTTCTGCCAACAATAGGGGAGAGATGCATGAAATATGAAATAATACAACAAAAATGTTTTGAAAAAAAGAAATTCAAGGAAGATTGGAATAGGTGCTCAATAAACAGTAGGGGAAAATGCCTCTTCATGCTCAGCCTATAAAATAAAACAAAAGAGAATGAAAGAAGGTCATCCTATGGTTCCAGGCAGTACTGAATTGGAGTTTTCAATTAGATCTGCATTTAAAAACACTTCGATGGAGGAGACAGTATTTCCATGCACTAAGAATGGGAGTGACACGCGATTATATTCAGGTGCTGTGAGTGCCTAAAAAGGTGATGAGTTAACTTAGTAATGCTGAAAGCCATAATTGCTTCCTCTTTCCCAATAAAATATGAATACAACCATTATGTCTTAGAGACCAAACACTTTCATGTCACCTAGATATCCTTTAAGAGACCAAAGAAATTCTTTCACAAAATGTTTCCTTGAAGGGAAATGGGTAGTGGAGTTTGAAATCGTCAAGCACAGCACTGCCAATCTTGCTTTTTAAGCCACTTCCTTCCTCAAGTCCTGTTCAACCCCTCCCTCCTCTCCCCTCCCCAAAGAAAGCTTAGATGAACAGGGAGAAGTTTCCTTCTTTCTCTTGTACTTCTCACATTTCTTATCTCCTCCCCTCCGCATGAAATAAAAATAACTTGGTTCACGTCGTCGGCACCCTGAGGAGCACAGCCAGTTTCCCACTCTGATGTTCCAGTTCAGATTGAAAGCTTTCAAAGGTACTCTCCTCTCCCCTAAATTCTGTTATTCAGTGTGAAACTCAAAACTTGCTAATGACTGCAAACCAGAAATTCAGCCTGGCATGAAGATGCGAATTACCATGAAGCTCTCAGTCTTTCACACACCTTTCAAAGGAGATTAACCATTGCTTCATAACTGCTCGGGTATAGCATCCTTTTATACAAACACCAACTGCTACTTAACGAATTAGGAGGGGGAAGAAAGATCATAATACCTTTGGTAGCCATTGAAATGTGGCTATGTACTACTTCTTGAGCCTGCCTTTTAGCTGGTGAACAAATATTATGAATGTAACCTTGTAGATCCTTAACACATAAAGACAACATTCTAAAGAAATGTAAAGTACCTTCTGCCAATCAGTTGTTGAGTAAGACCACCCATTGCCATTTTTAAAAAATTCTTCATTGTTTGAATAATATGGGAGGAAATTTAGTGTATACTCTCTTCTTCCTGTATTTTCCAGCTAGATTAAGCTGTTGTCTTCACAATTGCCTCCCAGCTGCTGTGACTTGTGAAAACAACAGACCCTGCTCTGTTGTCTGGAGAAAGCCGGGATTGTTATGAGTAACTTTATTGCAGGCACATGAGTGTGTTAAGACTTTAAAACACGCTCAAATGTCATGTGCACACCCAATGACGGGCAAGAATAATTATGAAAAAACAAGAAATCTATGTCTATGAAACCGTGTTGGACAAAATGGGCCATTCATTGTGTTCCCCTGGGAATGCCTGGACTCTGCAGTCAGAAAACAAAAAAGGCACTTTTTTCCTGCCGTAGGCTGAATGCTTAGCTTTGCCATCTGAGCCCTAAGAAAACACGGGCCCCTCTAGTGCTGGCGCACCCACGCACACTAAAAAATATTAATGCCTCTCTCTCCTTACTTTTTTCCAGGCATCCCTTCTGTGTAGGCTGTAGCCAATATAATGTCAACACAAAGACAAAATAGTTTATCTAACATCAGTCCCCCACAATTTCCCTCTTGTTTTCAGTCAATTGCCCTGCCCCCAACATTAAGAAAGAAAGAAAAAAAAGATAACCTTTACTCCGACGAAAAACTTGTCTGTGGCACAGATTTTATTCTTAGCAATATTCCCTTCTGTTCTCTTATATATTTGCTACTGTTAACGTTTTTACCAAATACTATGTAAGCATCCTCATTTGCCTCCAGATCGTTTCTTCTCTAGGAAGATTCTGAAGGTGATTTTGTTGGATAAAGTTTGTCATCTCCTTCTCAAAAAGGCCCTCTCTCAAAGTTAACTACCCTGTGTCCTTCATGTCAGTATGTGCAACAAATGGAACAACAAATGGAATTTCAAATCATTTCAGCTCCAACATATTTCAAGGTACGTGTTTCACTGGAAGTTGAAGGTTTTCATGCTTTATTGTCATTTCCAACACAGACAAGGTAAGTTATGCACTTGGCTTTCCTAGATACACTGAACTTTGATGGTCTACTGTAGATTCTACAGTAATTTCCCTGGCAACTGAACTGAGCAGAAAGAAACATCCTCTCCAATAAACAGATTTCCAAAACAGTCAGCTTTTGCACAGGATCTTCAATCTTGAACCTTTTCAGTATGTTCTGGGAAGAAGCTAGGAGAATATGTGCTTCGCTACAAAGTGGGAAAATAGGAGGCTGATAGCACACTAAAGACCGTAAGTTTCCATTTCATCTTCCTTTCCACAACTCAGCTCATTGCTCTTGCATTCCCACCCAGCAACCACTGACTTCTGAACCTGTAGATAAATGAGGGGCAAAACTAGAAAAGGGGAAAAAAAAACACTTCTTGGGTTGTTTTACAAAATTCAGCTAATAGAACACTCACTTATGGCGATTCCTTTGACTAGAAACCAGTTTTTTAAAACTTGTCAAGTTGAAACATGTGCCTCATCTTTAACTAATGAGCAAATGACTTGGAAAGGGAACAGCTGGAGAAATGACATATACATTTTGTCTGACAATAAGATGGGGCTGTCTTTTATTTAGCTAACTAGAGCTAATGACCCAGCAGCAGCCAATGCCAAAAGAGAGGCAAATGTGGTACATGTATACATACCAGCAGAAACCAGGACATATTTAGTTCACCAAATGGTTGTTTTGACTACACCACTCACAAAGCAATTGATTTGACTGAAGTAGCCAATTGATTTTGAAACTGATTGAAGTAGGGGATTAGAAAGATTTTAGAGGTCATCTAATTACTAAGTTCTTAGTTTACCACTTTTAATTTTTTTTTTAATTTTTATTTATTTATGATAGTCACAGAGAGAGAGGCAGAGACACAGGCAGAGGGAGAAGCAGGCTCCATGCACCGGGAGCCCGATGTGGGATTCGATCCCGGGTCTCCGGGATCGCGCCCTGGGCCAAAGGCAGGCGCCAAACCGCTGCGCCACCCAGGGATCCCAGTTTACCACTTTTTAACATTAACTATACTGAGGCTAGAGAAACAGACAAACATCCCTCAAGTTCACGGTGAAGTCAGCGTATGGATGGAGTCAGGGGCACAAAGATAACAATAATTTATTACAGCAATGACTTAAAAGAGTTGGCATTAATTACATAGGTGAAGCAGGTTACATTTCTCTAAATTGGGAATGACTACTTTTACAGTTACCACTGTCTACAGAGAAGGAGGAAAAACTGAAAAGTTGCCAGGCCAATGGGCCAATCCTGAGGTCATCTCAAATATTGTCACACAAACAGGAATGGCTTTGCACCAGCAATGCTCCTATAGTGGTATTTTTCAGGGATGCTAGGGGCCAGTCGGCAGAACTCACATGAACCCACTTCATGCGAGCTACTATGAGATGGCATGAGTTAACAGTTCATCCTTCTCTCAAACATGAAGTTGGTTTCAGGAAGTTTTTTAGACCAGATAGCCTAAACAAGATTTCCTCCCTCCCCTGGATCCTAAAACCTAGAAACACAGGAAGCTCACACTGAAGTAGTACTGGGTAAGGAGACTAGAACTTGTTCCATCTCCCAGGCCGAAAGAGAATGTACTTACAACCTAGCCAGCCATCAGACCCGTCATGAATTTGTTTTAACAATTCAACAACATCACCATTCCTCATTCATCCACTTAGCTTAATTTTCCTAGCATCACTTTCACTGCTGAGGTTGTCTCTATTAAGCCATTTTTTTTGCATCATTAACTTTTAACCAGGCATCGATAGCTTTATTGTTTAAATTGCGTATGACTTTATTTAACGTCAGCATTTCTTCTAGCTCCTGACAAGAAGTCACATTTTATAACTAATTAAATTGATCCCTGGGAAGCAAAAGCCACTAAACGGAATTATTCCTACCCAAGTGTCAATATATTAAATCAAAGGGCTAATGAGTTGGGTCACTGCTTCTTTTATTGGGAGGCTACAGCAGAATAGGACTCGTATTATCCTCTATTTTCTGCTTTAACAATCAATTTTATTTAAACCAAAGGCAGCTAATTAATACTTTGGGATCTTACAGTAAATAATACCTCCTTTATAACACATAAATGGGAAATGGAAAATTTCCTTTGATGACATATGCAATATATTTTTTGCATCTCTTCATGACATTGGGTCACAGAAACATCTAAGATGATCTAAAAGGTGTTTTGAAAGCAAATGATTTTGAGAATTTCTAGGTTTCTACTATTAGCATTATGGGCTGAAATCAAGATGAAAATTTGCCTCTTGGAGCTGACAATGGTGCCTAACGAAAGTGATTAAGAAATGACTAAATTTGTCATGTCAGCCTTTCCTATCGCTGTGGCAGCTGCTGAGTAATACTTTAAATGATTTCACTATTTACATTTGGACACTACTTTTAAATTCATCACCTAATAACTCATACCACTCACTGTTTTTGACATCACTTAGCTTCTTCTGACAAAATCCTTGCAGAGAGTGGAAAACACCCTGTTATACTATTATCTTCATCTAATCTCATCACCCCCAACTTACTCAGAGATACTATTTCACGTCAAATTCTTTGTATCTGTGCATTTTACATGTGGGGGATTCCAACTCATAATTTATCACTTTGGTATTTAGGGAAGAAATTAAGCCCATAAAATTAGGTAAGGAATCTCTTAGATCTCCAAAAACATAAACAATATGGTCGATAAATCATACTTATGTACAATTATGTAAAAAATCTGGCAAGTTGAAAAATTCAGTCATATAAAATTAGGCCTAATGGCAATTATCTTATGACACTGAGGAGACCACGTCTAGGAAACACAGTAGTTAAGGCAGAAATAAAAATAATGGTGCAAAGAACATAGACACGATCATAGGCTGGAGAAGAAATCTGGGCAATGTCTTTAATTTTGGAGTGAGAACTTCATTTTGTATATCTGGCAATTAACCAAAATAACAGCAGTATAAAGGCAGCCCTGAGATCCCTTGGATTGAATTAACATTATTTATCAGATAGTAAGTTGTCAAAAGCCTATTTTGTCTCTAATACTTAACTTTGTTCATTTACCACCAGGATCAAATACATCATAAGGAACACCGCAAATGTTTTTGACAAAAACATGTTCTTTCACCCACACATAGTTTGCTTTTTCAAACATTGAATTAGGGTTTCTTTCTTTGTAGACACAGTGGTTCTTTTTCGAAGCAACCTTAAATAGTCACTTTTATCCATTTATAGATGTGTGTGCTTTAGAGGTCAAGCATGTGCTGTTGTTTCTTACCACAAATGTTTTCCTTCATTTTCAATGGTCAAAAGTCACAGGCGTGTTTGACCCCACCCACAGACAGCCCTGTTCAGTATCGGGAGAACCGAAGACTGGCTAGAGATCACTGACTTACAGATGCTTACTTCACAAACAAATGAAAAGGTATCCCAACACAGACCAGTGGAATTTGACACTGGACCTTCAATAAGTTACAGAAACAAAACAAAACAAAACAAAAAAACCCAACTAAGTACTATTTTCTTTGGACTGTATGTGTGTTTAAAGAACATCCTTCCTCACTAATACAGACTACTGATGTAAATGAACATACTAAGATGTTCTTGATAAACACTCGATTTTGTTATGTAATAGTGACTAAATTAACAGTATTATATCTCTTTACTTCCCAGTTTCATGTTTTAATTTAGATGTACAAGTGTGCACGTATACACACAGCATACCCCGAAACAAAGCTATCAGGGATGTCATATTAGATTTTTAAGGGGAAAAAAAAGAGTCATAGCCTCTGGAAAGGGAAAGATTTTGTGAAATGATAGCTGTCCCACATTTGTTTGGCAGTGCATTACCCTACAGAGTAGTACTGCATAGGGAAATATAGAGCAAGTTTTCCTAACCCTATGAAAAACAGGGTCAACTACCTCTGATAGGACCTGTTAGACAAATAAAACATCTCATCCAGTCATCTCAAAGAAGAGAGAATAAGAATCCTACTAGGCACAACATGAGCAACTGAACACAGCAGACTGCAACCCACCAGGCCCATCCAACCTGAACCTATCTGTATCTCAGAGAAAACAATCAGCAGTAATGATCATAGAGGTCTGCTCTCCTGCTGGAAACATGTTTAAATCTTGTAGTTGCTCCTTCTGCCAAAATGCCCACAGAACTGAAAAGGCTAGTCAGGCAGGTATGTGGTCAAAACTCAGTGTTAGCAAAATATAAATAAGCTTTCTGGCTTGCATGCTACTGACAAGATGCTGAAGAAAATCAAAGTATTTTTAAAAGTCAAAATGCAAAATTCCTAAGTGAAATATTATAAAGTTCAACTTTTTTTTTCTCTACAGAGGGATTATGATCTCATTGATTAATCCTAAACCAAGCATCATTCTAAGTTCTACTTTTCTGATAACCAAGTATGGTATTATACCCAAGGCTTTTGGGTAAGGTTGTCCACCAATATAAAAGAATAAAAGTGAAATAAGATTGCAATTTATTCCTCTTGGCTCTGATCACATTCTCATCTTCATTATAGTGGCTGAACACCACCAAAAGCTTTGTTACCTGTTTTCTATAATTTGATGTTGGACAAATGCAATTCATAGCAAACATAGCCTGAGACCAAACAATGAATGTACATCACACATCTTACCTTAACATTATCAAAGAACTATGCTGTGATCAGGATCCTAAGTGGAGTTTATACATACATTACAAAATTTAAATAAGCATAATTGAAGAGTATAAATGGCAAAATAAAAGAAGGGAGCATTTGCTAATACTCATCACAATAAAATAAGAAGACACCCCCCCCCCATTAACATGCTGCAATCAATTACGAAAAGCTCTCCAATCTTTTGTGTAATTCCCCCTTTGTGCTACATATCCCTATGCAGCATCTTTTTACTATCCTGGGGAGCCTCACTTTAAATTGTATGGACTATTGATGCTTCTCTCTGGTGCCCCCATTTTTGCCTTTTCAGTGACTCCTATTTGTCCCTTACAGACCTTTTCTAATCACCTAGCTCCGAATTAAATTCAGTACAATGGTCTTCAAAATCACTCAACCATAGTTCAATTGATTTTTTTAAGCCACTTAATATTTGCCCATGAAAAATACGCAAAGTAGCTTTACATAGAGACAAAACAAGAGAATTCTGGTGATACACACCCAAAATTTCCCTGTTCCTATCTCCCCACGTACAACTCTGCACAAACAGCCACAGACTAGCTCACAAGACATCTATCTATCTTGATAAATCTGTACCTTAACTTTGTAACCAGACATTTCCTGGGCAACCAGTCTTTCAGGGAGTGTTCACATATTTGTAGTTGGGCAGTTTGGGCTGCACATATTTTAGTTCTTATTCATACATTCCTCATTTACAAGTTGTGAACCTGGTAAATTTCCCATTTTGAGACTACTGCTCGTTTTCTGGAGGTGGTCCCTGAGTTACTCTCTTTGCTCGACTATGGAGGATGCCTCAGACTGACAAAAATATTTGCACTTCTCTCCCTTTGAAATCATTTCCTGGGCTATACTTTCTATGTCCAAAGCCCAGTTCCATAAATGATCCTACAGGTCTCTCAATCGGGACTCCTGCTCTGAGAGACCTAGACAAGATTGTGGCTGGGAGCTAGGGGTCTAGATTCATATAGATGGAAAGGCAGCAGCAGAGCACACTGGTGAACAGCACAGACTCTAGAGCCAGACTAAGTTTGAACTCCATCTTTGCCAGTTTCAAAATATCTGACCTTTACCAAATTACTTAACCTTTCTGTGCCTCCCTTTTCTCATTTATAAATGGGGACAATATCATCAACTTCAGAGCGTTATTTTGAGGGTTCAATGAGTTAATGTATCCAGAACCTTAAAATAACATCCAACATAAGCACTATATGTTAGCTGTGGGTGTTAATTAGGTTAAAATCCCAGCCTCGCCACTTATACCTCAGGCAAGTTGCTAGACCTCTCTTAAATGTCCATTTTCTCAATGTCAAACAGGATTATTTATTATGTCAAATAATGTAATGCATATAAGGCATTCTCCATCATGACTCATATATAGTGACCATTTAATAAACATTTGCTATGATATAAATGTGTACTTGTGTTATATCTATCTTATTCTTCCACAACATGCTTTTATTAAAGATGAGCTAGTTCCATAATAATTCCCTATTGGTTTCTCACTCCATCAAGAACACAGTCCTTATTCTAACCTAATTTCCATATTTACCTCCCCTCTTCCCTAATAGAAACTCTTCCATCATAGAACAGGACATCTTTTTATTTTTTTTTATTTATTTTTTTTCAGGACATCTTTTTAAATGCTATCTATGTACAACAAATTCATCCTCACTTCTTTGCTTTAATATTCACTCTCATATCACTCTTCCCTTCTCCATAAGTATCCAATTCCCACCCAGCCTTTTAAACTGAAGTTCCAGAAATTTCTTTACAATTCTTCCTATCTAGTATGCTCTTTGCTCCTCTAAGCTCAAGTATATATTGAAGCATGCTATAGACTGAATGAACCATTCATTGTTAAAATCATGTGTTAAATCCTAATGCCCAATGCAGGTGGGGCCTTTGGGAAGGGTCATGGGAGTGCAGCACACGAGAAAGCTCCCTCATCCCTTCCAACAACAGCAAGAAGACAGCTATCTATGAACTAGGAAGTGGCCTCTCACCAGTCACTGAGTCATCTGGTACCTTGATCTTGGACTTCTTAGCCTCTAGAACTGTGAAAAATAAATGTTTGTTATTTAAGCTGCCCAGTCTATGGTATTTTTGCTATAGCAGCCTCAATGGACCAGGACAGAGCAGAAAGTGGAATGCTCCAAAGACTTGGATTATAGTCCTGACCAGTCACTATTGAGTAGTGTCACTTTGTCCTCTGGTCACAGTTGCCTCAAACACAAAATGAGTGTTTTTTAAATTTTATTTTAATGCCAGCATAGTTAACATACAGTGTTAAATTAGTTTCAATAGTTTAATACATTCAATAATTCTATGTATTACTCAGTGCTCATCGAAATAAATGTACTTCTAATCCCTGTCACCTGTTTCACCTATCCCCCTTCCCCACCAAAATGAGTAGGTTTAAATGGGTGATTTCCAACAGCCCTACCATCCTATCATTCTAAGTTCTACTGCATTTATGTTCATAGTGGTATGATTATAGTAGATGCTTCACTAATATTTCATGATTGAATCTTCCTAGAACTGAGCTGATATGATCAGTCAACTGGTCCCTTTGCCACCACCTCTCCTTCTCAGTCTCCATCATGTGTTGCCACTGCTCTATCATACCACACTTTATTATTTATTATTCCACCTTTTAAAAATGTTAGAGTTTCCAAGGTTTCTGCTACGTACCCTCTTCTAGCTCTGTCTATACAAATTCATTATCACTAAGTGTAACAATGTTGATTCCTAAACAATATTTCCAATTCCTATCCTTTCCCAACTTTCAAAGCTACATATTCAGTATCTAGGATGCATATCTACCTGGATAATTCAGAATGTTGAAAATAGAATCCTTCATCTCAACCAACCTTTCAAATCTGCCCATCATCATGTATCAGTACGATCTATCCCCAGATATCTCTCTGGCTTCATAAAACATTCACTCCTCTCCTTGCTTTGTCCACTCTATCTCTACTGGCCTCTTTGCTGGCCCTAAAACATGCCAACCATATTCCTGCTTCACAGACTTTGCAACTCAGTTCCTTGTTTCTGAAATACATTTTACACTACTATCCACACGTCTCATTCCTTCAATTTATTAAAATCATTTCCTTTCTGACTAACCTCTCTATATGAGTAATACCCACCACCCTACACTCTTAACTTAACCTTAACCTCCATAGAACTTATCACTGCATGGTATTATCTATTTATTCATTTGCAGTCTCTATCTTCCTAAACTTCATCAGTTTTGTTCACTCCTATATTATCAGGGCTTGAAACAGTGCCTAGTTTATGTCCAATAAATATTTGTGGAATTAAAGAAATACCAATCCTGTTAACAGCTGTCAATTCTATCAGTCAATGCAGAAATAAGAGAACTGGCTTATCTTCTTCCCTCCTATAGCAAATCAACTTCTAATCTTATAGATTTTATTTCCTCAGCATCACTCAGATCCATCTCCTTTCTCTTCCCCCTGCTACTGCCACAGCTTAGATGCTACCATGTCTTCTCCTTTGGATTACTTCCACAGGACCTTAAATGCTCTCTTTGACTCCCCCTTCAGCCTCTCCAAAACTGTTGTCTACGGTGTTGTCAGAGTGATCTTTTTGAATGTAAATATAATTCCATTTCACAATTAAAAAAAAATGATTGCTCTTAATTTGTCATAGAAGATCCTCGAAGATCCAGCACATAGTTCCAACCTGGCTTCATTTTGCCACATCTGCACTGGTGCACTACATTCCAGCCTTACTGAGAGCATATTGCACTTTTCCAACATTCAGTGTTCTTCATCCCTTTGGACCTCTGTACAAACTCTTCTCCCTGTCTGAAAATATCTCATCCTGGTTCATTTCTACTCCTACTGAAAAATTTGGAATCAACTCAAATGTCATGTCTTTAGGCAAACCTCTCTTCACCTCTCAAATGAGATTAGCTGACTCTTCCCTGTACTCCTCTGGTAGGCAGTGAACAATCATAACACTTAGCACACTATATCGTTGGCATTCACTAGATTGTGAGCTCCCCAAAATAAGTAATTTGACTTTTTCTTTAGCCCAGGATAGTACCAAAGATAGTACCCAAATTAAAATATATATATATTAAATATATGTATTAAAATCATTAAATTAAAAAATTGTTGAATTAATCAATCTCCTTTCTGGAATTAAACACATATCTTCTTGAGGTGCCTGGGTGGCTCAGTCAGTTAAGCTGCAGCTCAGATCATGATCCAAGGTCCTAGGATAGAGCCCTGTGTTACATTCTCTGCTCAGCCAGGAGTCTGCTTCTCCCTCTCCCTCTGCCCCCCTCCTGCTTGTGCTCTCTCTCTCTCTCTCTCTCTCAAATAAATAAATACAATCTTAGAAAAAATATATCTTATTTGCATGCTTTCAATACATTGTAGACACTATATGGCCCAAATCCCCTCTGGTTCTAATTTCCCTGCCTTCTTAAAGCCAACATCACCCAAACCCACCATACCCATTGGTATCTGTATCATGTTATTGTGACTCTTCAGAGAGTGTACTTGTTCTGTTTAGTTCCGAATTAAACCTGTAAGACACTGTATCTTTCTCTGGCACCAAAATGCATCAAAGAAACAACAAACAAATGGGCATTTATTTCTTTACCTACACATCCTGAACCCTAATTTATCTTTATCTCAACTGTAACTTATGTATAAACAATAATATGAGAAGCTTGCTATTTTTTCATATTTTCGGCAGGATAAATGGTGAGGTATGTATATCTGTATGTGCATGGAGAAAGGGTACCTGGGCAAAATGGAGAAACTAGGCAGAGCTTCCAGGAATGATGAAAGTATTTCTTGCCTGATTACTGCTTTCCCTGGGTATTCTTTAAGAAATCTCAGAAAAAGATCTTGGTAAATGTGATGTGAGTATTGATAATCAGACTATTTTGCTCCATACAAACTTACTCATTATTATTACTATTTCCTTTAGCAATTTATAGTTGCCAAAATACTTCTATACATATTAACTCACAATAGTCCAATGAGGCTGGAGATACAGGAGTGAGTCTATGTGTGCATATGTGCATACACTATCATCCATTTACCAAAAAGGCTCATAAAGGTTAAATGATATGCCCAAGATCACATGCTAAATAGATGGCAGAGCCACACTTTGAAACTACATTTTTGACTATTTGCTGCTGCCTCTTTTTTTGAAAGTCTTTTTCCTTTAATTTAAGGCTCAAAATAATATATTTATTTTAAAAAACAGTTTGAACAAGCAGTTAATTAAGGTTAGGTAAACACATTCTGATTTGCAACTATTTCTTTGAGAAACTTTCAAGTTTACTAAACTTTCAAGTTCACTTATTTCAGTGTCTACCCAAACTACTCTCCCATTTTCCTTTTTCTGCTCTTACTGTAAGAAAATGAGAAAATAGAAAAAAGGCAGGAGATAGGAAGGCTGAAGCACACCCTATAGATAGGATAAGATGAAAAAAGAGGAATTAAATATTCTGGGATCAGTTTCTATGGATTCATTTAAGACAAGGAAAATTACTGGTATGATGGGATACATGGTAGGACATGATTTTTCAGTAGGGGAAAATATGTCTGGCATCATTTGACATCAAGCCATTTTACACTTTCTACTTTTAAAAAAGCACCACAGGAGAAAGATAATGCACATAGTCCTCAGAAGCTCATTTTATGTCTAAATCAATCTACCAAGGATCTACAGAAGTTTACACCTGTAAGAGAAGGCTTTCAACAAATCATTTTATTAGTGTTACTTATATTACCCAAAATTAGCTAATACTAATTCCTCATTTGAAATTACCGATGGTTCTCATCTGTGACTAAATCTTGTTCTATCATTTCTCTAATTCAGACAAAGATTATTTCTAGTATGAGAATGCTGAAGTGCAGTCACTTAATGTTTCAAGACTTTAGGACAAATATTAGTATTTCTCATATTTCTTATCTTTCCCACCTATCTTCTTTATTAACATTTTCATATAACTAACTACCCAAAACAGCTATGTGAAGAAGTTGGTGTTCATTTAAAACAAACATTAAAACAAAGATTTTGCTTTCTTTCTTTTAATTTTTTTATTAGGCCTTAGAGTATCAAAAGGGAATTTGATTTAAAAAAAATCAGGTGACATGAACTTGTAAGCTGATAGACAAAATGAGGCAAAGAGGCCTTTATGCAGTATTTTGAGTAGTTTAAGATCTAAAATGTATTCCCAAGGATTTTAGTAACCTGATAACTGCATATGAATTTGGAACCTTAAATTTTTAACAAGGTAGAATTTTGAGTTAAATCATAAATCTATAGTTTATAGCACATATATTTACTATTAAAATAAGTCTCCCTTCTATTGACTTTTATTGGCTGATAGAAAAATCAGACTTTTGAAAAGTCTGTTTCTATTATAAATATATATGGAATGCAACAGAACACTAGGGTAGGTGACACATCAAAATGTTTATAAATGGCAGGATTTGGGGAACAGGTACTGAAACATGGAGCAAAATCACTCAAGCAGCTTTTGCATAACAGTTTGGGTCATGGACAAAGTCATGAGGGGAAAGAATGACGCAAGGGGGCTAATATACCAAAGCCACCAAGCTCAATGGTATTAGCAAGAGCTCAGAAAATTACTACTACTGTATACACAGGGAGGCGCTGCAGGTTCGGTTCTCTAAAAGACACTGAGACAAGATTTAGGACATGAAATATTTATTGCGGAATGGTACCGATGGATGGGAAAGAGAAAGAAACAAGACTGAACAAATAAAAAAGCTAAGCTAGGACCCTGGTTGAACAAAATGCCATCAAATTCAGTAGGGAGCTCTGGAGTAAGGACCTAGCTTCAGGCCTAAGAGGCCCAACCTTCGCAGCCTAAGAGGCCCAACCTTCGCATCCCATGTTCTTCACTCCACTGGAGTTCCCTCGGAAGGGAATGACCTGGGGCTGAGCAGCTCTCAAAGCTGAGGCAAAGCTGAAGGAGCTGACAGATGGAGGCTGTTTCCTGACCGCCTGTGGCTGGATGGCAAAGTGCTCCTCTGAAGAGAGGTCTGGAGAGCACTGAGCACTGTCTACCATAATACTTTTACATACTAGTTTGTACTGGCATTATACTAAGGATGGTAAAATTACTTAAAAGGGATGAGGGCTAATGTGGTTACATTTTAACACAAAGATAAATAAAAAGAAGAACCGTTCCTATTAAAGCAGAGTAGCTCACAAGTCTATCAAAGAACACATAAAATATGCCAACTGTTGAAATGAAATTGTGGGCTAAGGAGAAAAATTAACTGTAGAGTATTTCATTTTCTTAAGCTAGATTCTATTCAGACTTCTAAATTTTTCTTCTTTCCTGAAGCCTACAAAAAAGCAGCATAGTGAGCCCAGGGGGCTAATTATTTCTGGCTGTGAATTACTTTAAAATATTTCTAAATTAGTAAAGAATCTTTGGAACCGAGCTCCCTTTTTAATTCTTCAATTAACTCCAAATTTTCAGCAAAACTACAAAAAAGTTTTTAACTCTTGATCCAAAACCAATGCTACTGCTTAAATAAATGACACCCAGGATCCTTAACTCAAGAATGAATGATTCAAAGGTTTGATTGCTTTGCTGTTTAACATTTTTGTCCTTTATGACACCCAGTTGCATGTGGTAAACAAGCTCTGAAAGAAAGAAAGAAAGAAAGAAAGAAAGAAAGAAAGAAAGAAAGAAAGAAAGAAAGAAAGAAAGAAAGAAAGAGAAAAGGTGTTTCGAGCATTGGTCAATTTCCACGATATAGCTCTATCATGGTTGATTTCACCCTATCCATATGATGTCACTGAGCAAGGAGTTAGGGAAAGACAGACACAGCTAGCCCTTCTGCACCAGAGTGAGGGAGCTTCAGTACACCACTGATACTCCTATTTGTTTCTTTTCTCCTTGTTCTCAGATTTTGTGAAGATGATACTACTTGTCATTTGACAATGGATCTGCTATATTTAACATATATATTATGAAATCTTAAACATAAAACATAATTATTTCAGGGATGCCTTGGTGGCTCAGCGGTTGGGTGTCTGCCTTCGGCCCAGGATGTGATCCTGGAGTGCCAGGATCAAGTCCCATGTCGGGGTCCCTGCATGGAGCCTGCTTCTCTCTCTGCCTGTGTCTCTGCCTCTCTCTCTGTGTCTCTCATGAATAAATAAATACAATCTTTAAAAAAAAAACACAATCATTTCAGGACATAGTAGCTATTCTCCTAAATTCAAACATTATATTAAATTTATTTATAGCATTTGCTGTAAATTCCATGGTTAAAAGTTTGATGTGCCTTACTAGCAATTAAAAAAAAAAAGGAAACTAAATTACAAAACACCCCCACATATCCAAAGTAGATTTTTGAAGAAGGCACAAATAGAGTGAGATTCTGAGGAGACAAAAGCAGGACAAAGGAAAAATAAAGTGTTGCGTGACTTTACAGGTACCACAAAACTACCCCCCTCCCTGCCACAAAGAAAAAAGCTGCTCTGTTGTCAATATATGCTCATTCTGAGAGCAAAGTCAGGTGTATACCACATAACACCCCAGTGTTAATGGTTTTCAGTCTTCTTTCTTTCTGTCATTTGACATACCATAGTACATAGCACATGGCAGCACTGAGTGAAAAGATGAATTTTAGACTTTTTGTTGTTCTTGCTTGACCTTGTCTTAGCATGTTTCTCTGACACTCACTCTTCAAAGATACTAACCTCTGGCAGGAGGCTAAACTTACTGTTCATCAGACTTTGGTTGTTCATGGTCTTCACCTCATACCGCTTCCTGGAACTATTAAAATAAGTTAATAGATTCTTCTGTTACTTTCTTGTCCTAATGCAAGGATTCTGTGGAGTTATATATAACAAAACATTAAAGGCCTTCAAGTTTTATACATAATGGTATTAACTGTTTGCTTGGAAAAATCATAACTTTGAATTCATAACGATAGCAATTATGTTAAACTAGAAAGCCATATGAATTTCCAAAATTTGACCTAGACATTTTTGTTTAAAATTTCAAATAACTGTATCTTGTATTCTTCAAAACAGGAAGAATTAGGTTCATAAGTTTAATAAGATACCCATACAGCCCAGAATGTTTTGGTTTCTTTGGAGATCTTCAAAGTCCTACATTCTAAACCTAACTCTGTTAATAAGTAGATGTTCCAGGACATAACATGTGATCTTGGAAAACTCCATCTCCATCAGCCTCAGCTTCCTTACATGTGAAATAAGTGACATCGGTCAGTGTTTTCCAAACTTTGTGGCTATGACCAGTTAATGGGACAGAGCTGACACTTAAAAAATATAATAGAAAAAGGTAAAGGAGGAAAAGGGGCAGATACAAGGAAATAAAAAGAAAGAAATGGAGGATAGAGAAGAGAAAGAATAGATAGAGACAGAGGTGAAAGAAATGATGGCATGAGAGAAAGGAGTAGGAAGAGACAAGAAGAAAAGATAGAATGAAGATGAGAAAGTAAAAAAGAATAGTGTGAAGAAGGAAGAAGAAAGAGAAGATAACCTGAAAAGAGGATGAAATAGTGAGAGAGAAAAGGCAAATGAACAGAAAAAGTAAAGATCTACAAAAAGCCCATGTAGTGAGACAAGTGTCATTGAATGAAATTTCTGTTTCTGTTATATAGGTCCATACATGTGTTGTGCTGCACACTTGTATCACGTAGTGATGTGAAATACACTTTTTACAGCATTAGTTTGAAAAAATATATATATACCCTCAAAGCCCCCTCCAGCCCAAATAGTCTAATTTCCTAATTTTTAAAATTATACCTTTTATAAATGAAAGGTTTAATTAAAAGGAGAATTAAATGATAGGAAGCAAGCATGTTAAAAAAATATTCCAAGTACTGATAGAACATATAACCCTAAACTTTTAGAAAGTTAGGTATTAAAAAAAAAAAAAAGGTTAGGTATCATCCACCAAAGGAAGTACCAAACTAGGCTTTTTCAGACCATATCTCAGGAAAAACAAAATCTGGAGAGAGGAAAAAACTCTTTCCACACACGCTTTCCAGATCAAGTCTCAGGATGAAAAGTGTCTCTCCCTTAAAGTGAAAAGCAAATCTTGGCAATAAATCTTGAGTGAAGTCCTCCTAAGTTATGGGTTAAGCCCTTCTCCCAGAGCCTTGACACCACATGGATTTGGCTTCTAAAACTACCCCAAAGACAATGTTAATCCCAGCAAGATAACAACCTGCAGACTCCCTCCCTGTGGCTCCTGTGAACTGCAGCTCATCATGTGGTATGTATCGTGTCCTCTGTGAAAAGTTTGGGCGTCGAGAGGTATGCTTGTGACTCAACTCTAGAAGCAGCTTAATACAGTTTAAAGCCCTCCATTTTTTCATTTAGAGATTGCTTGCAAGACAAAGATTTGAGCCTGTAGAAATTCTCAAACGCCACATTAAGTTTATATACCCTGCTGAAAATCCAAAGTACAACATACTACTACATTTGATTTAAGGCAAGTAAAAATTTTGTAAAGTAGTCTCTTGCTTGGTCTGTAACTTTTTTACTTTCAATCATTATAATCGGTAGACCTGTAGCAGTTAGCCATTCCATTTATAATCAGTGTTTTTGTACTTGCTGACAAGACACTCTGCAATTGCTCTCACATTTTAAAATATATGAACATTTTGTTTCCTTGGCTCTGTTAAGAGTTCTTTGAGAGAAAGCACTATGTCTCATATTTCCTATATTGCCTTCATACACCCAGCTTTTAGTCACATTACACAGAGCAGATATTCAGTGAAGGCTGTGAAATAAACTGCCTTTTTCTTTATTGCTAACTGTGGTTTTTCCTTTAGTTGATTACTAAAATAACAAGTAATAAAACAGTTCTTTTAAAAATCTACTTTTGGAGGAAAACTTTTCAGTGTATTTTCATGAGTTCTAGCAAGTACTACTGTTCTACTTGATGTGATAACTTGCAAGCCACAAATACCTCCATCACATTTAAGTCACATACCCTGAATATTGATAAAGCTAAAATACTTTTTGGCCATGATCAGCTAAGAAGCTAATAAAGAATATTGTTAAAAAAAAAGAATATTGTTAAAAAATATTATTAAATTTTTAAAAATCAGCAACATTTCACTTAACATGATTATTGTTCAGATGTCCCCTGTTAGTAAACTGTGAGCTTTACAAAAGCAGAGACATTACCTTTTCCATCTTGGTATCTCCAGCTCAGTACTACAGCATTTAATAAACATTTAAAGAACTGAATTAAATCTATCGCTCTCAAGATTTCTGGTTTTAACAGAATAGAAGCCAGATTAGAGAAGTTATAAAGCTCAAAAAGGAGACTAGACAGTAAATTTAGGCTATAAAAAAACAGCTCTTACTACTCCTTTTTGAAGTTTCCCCAAGGAACCAGAGCATTACTGATTTTCAAAACCTCTAGTAAAGTTCAATCTAAAGGGCTAAACACATAGGATATAAGGAGGTAACATTTGTAAAGGACTTATAAAAGTCCTTAGCATATATAATAAGTATTCAATATTTCTTTTTTATAAATAAAAATCACTCACTAATTTAAAGACAGAAATAAGGGCCAGTGAAACTTTGTAGTATAAATGCATTCACAGTCCTATTTGCTCAAAGCATTTTAATTAATATCAGAGTTAATCCAAATAGGTCACTAAAATGATTTTCTAAACAAGTCATTAATTTTTTTTTCATTTATAAAGGGTATACTGTTTTCTCATCAAGATTACCAACTTTAATCAAGCAGGAATTGAACAGCCAATTAATTCATCAACTATTATCTCTTTAAATTGGATAGCCTTAACCTCAGTCAGATCAGTGCGTGAAGAATTTAGCACACTCTTTCCTCAATTTCCATCATCGTACTGAATGCATGAAGTCATGAACTAAATATTTTAGGACCATTCATTTCGGATATGTTTTTTCAATACTTGCTTCGTCAAGCAATGAGCATAAAAAAGAAGAAAAAAAGAATACTTTTGATTGTTTCCTTTCCGTTAAAATAATTTAAGATTTCAACTATTCAATTCAACAATATTCAGTGAACATCATGTAAAAGACACCAAGCTAGGCATGCTGGGAATGTAAAAATGAATGTGACCTCTGTCTTCAAGGATTCTATGATCTTGTTAAAGGGACAAGACATGTAAAACAGGCTAATATATGGTAGTAGTATGGTAGCATGTAGTAAGTCCTATAAGAAAAGCACAAGGACTGTGTAAACTCAGAAGAGAAAATGATGACTTTGACTCAGGCAAGAGATAGGGGTGATAGTGATCAGGGAACTAGACCTTAATGGAATTCTAGGCTTTTAAAGGCAAAGGTGAATGTGAGGAGAAAAAATAGGCATTCCAAGTAGAAAAAAATATGATAATTGACTTGGAGATAGGAGGACACAATCATGTTCAGGAAATAACATTTGGACAAATGTGATTCACCATTTAGCAAAAAGTAAATCTAGAAATGAGAGTTTTATGGAGGGCCATGAAATTCAACCTAACAATTTTCAACTTTAAAAACCATCCACACACTGATACTCCCAAATGTACATTTCTAGTCCTTATCTCCCTTTTGAATTCCAGACTTGTAGGTTCTATTGCCTACTTAACATCTCCACCTGATCTCTAATAAGTATTTCAATTCAATGCTTTGACTCTAAACTCCTGAATTCTGCTCTCATTCCCTAACCCCCAGCTGCTCACTCTTATCCTCTGCTATCATCTGTGCCTACAGTTCTCCCAGTGAATGGCAATTCCATTTTCCCAGTTGCTTAGGTCAAAGTCCTTGAAGTTGCCCTTGACTTTCCTACTTCCTCTTCATTCCAAATCTCTTTGGCTCTACTTTCCCATTACATCTGGAATCTAAACATTTCTCACTACTTCCACTGCCTCCTCCAAGTTACCAACATTACTTACCTAGATAGCCTTCCCATGGTCTCCCAGTTTCTACTTTTGCCTCCTTCAGTCTATTTGCAACATAGTAGCCAGAACAGCCCTGTTAAAACCCAAGTCAGACCACACGCTATTCTTTTCAATGGCCTCACATCCCACTTAAAAGCAAAGTCTTGGATCCCTGGGTGGCGCAGCGGTTTGGCGCCTGCCTTTGGCCCAGGGCGCGATCCTGGAGACCCGGGATCGAATCCCACATCGGGCTCCCGGTGCATGGAGCCTGCTTCTCCCTCTGCCTGTGTCTCTGCCTCTCTCTCTCTCTCTGTGACTATCATAAATAAATAAAAAAAAAAAATTAAAAAAAAAAAAAAGAATTTATAAAAAAAAAAAAAAAAAATAAAATAAAAGCAAAGTCTTTAAAATGATGTAAAAAGCCTTCTCTGTTCTCATTTCCTATTCTTCTCCATTTTGTTCACACTCCAAAATTAACGCCACACCCACCAGCCATAATGGCCCCTTGATATTCCTTAAATAGAGATGGCTTCCTCCTCCCTATGAGTCTTTGCATCTACTGTTCCCTCTGCATGGAAAGGTCTTACTTCAGATACCCACTTGACTTGCTTTTTGTTCCTTCAAAACTTTGCTCAAATGATACCTTCTTCATAAGTAATCACCCAAGCAAACTATTCCAAATGGCATCATCTCCTTCTCTATTTTTCCAGAATAGTGATTCTTATGACATACTATCTTTTTACTTTTCTCATTTATGTCTGCCTTCCCCATGGGAACTTAGGCTAAGCAGGGCAGAAATTTTTGTAGATCGCCATAACCTCAATGACTAGAAAAGTGTCAGAAATATAAAAGTGCTCCATGAAAATGTATTAAATAAATCAAAATCATAGGCAACATGACACCATTCCACATTTCTGAGCAGAAGATAAGCACAATGAGGAAAAATACTTTGGAATGAATGCATAAAGAGAGCAGGACACACTGAAGGTGAGGAGACAACTGGAGACTATATTTCAGCAGTTTGGGCCTAAGGTGATGAAAATCTGAATCATGTTGGTAACAGTGGGAATGAAAAACAGAAGCTAGATGTGAGACATTTAAAGGTAAATTGGACTAGAATTGGCCATTGCAAGATGTGTGAAGAAAAAGCCAAGATCAAATGACTTGAAGTGATGTCATTTATAAGAACAGAAAATATAAAAAGAGAGGCAGACAATAGGTACATGAAAAGATACTCAACATCATGTTTCATCAGGGAAATGCAAATCACAACCACAATGAGATATCACCGCATGCCTGTTAGAATGGCCACAATCAAAAAGACAGAAGATGATAGATGCTGGCATAGATTTGGAGAAAAGAGAACCCTTGTGCACTACTGATGAGGTTGTAAACTGGCACAACCACTATGGAAAACAGTACGGAGGAGCCTCAAAAACTTAAAAATCAAACTACCATAAGACCGAGCAATTCCACTTCAGGGAATATATCCAAAGGAAATGAAAACATTAACTTGAAAAGAAATTTGCACCCTGATGTTACAGCAGCATTTTTTATAACAGCAGAGACAGAGATACAACCTAAATGTCTGTTAACAGATGAGTGAATGAAGAAGTTGTGGTATATGTGTACAGTGGAATATTATTCATCCATATAAAAACAAGAAAATTCTGCCATTTGCAACAATGTGGATGAACCTTAAGGGCATTAGGCTAAGTGAAATAAGTCAGAGAAAGATAAATACTGTATGATCTCACTTGTATGTGGAATCTAAAACAAACAACCTCATAGAAAAAGAGATCAGATTCAGAGGGGTAGAGGGAGGGGGAATTAGAGAAAGGTGATTAAAAGGTATAAACTTCCAGTTATAAAGTAAATAAGTACTAGGTTATAATGTACAACATGATGACTATAGTTAACACTCCTGTATAATATATCGGGTATTGTTAAGGGAATAAATCTGAAGATTTCTCATCACGAAAATAACTTTTGGTGTGCCTGGGTGGCTCAGTTGATTAAGTAGCTGGCTCTTGATTTTGGCTCAGGTCATGCATGATCTCAGGGTACTGGGATGGAGTCCTGTGCATTGGGCTCTGTCCTCAGTGGGGAGTCTACTTCAGGATTTTCTCTCTCCCTCTGCCCCTCCCCCTGCTCTTTCTCTCAAATGAATAAATCTTTTATAAAAGAACAGAGAAAATAACCTTTTTTTCTTTATTTGTTTGCATTTTTTTGTATAAAATCTATATGAGATGATAGGTGCCTATAGATGATAATTATTTCATAGTATGTATGTATATGTAAGTATATTATGCTATACACTGTAAACTTATACAGTGATATATGTCAATTATATCTCAATAAAAATTGGAAGAAAGAGAGGCAGATTTATAAAGAAATGATATTGATTGTTCATTTTGGATAACATCCTAAACAAAAAAAGGAAAGCAATCTTAACCTAATTAATTCATGTCAGAAATAAGGATGCTAGAATTTTCTTTGACTCTC
This sequence comes from Canis lupus dingo, assembly GCF_003254725.2. NCBI lineage: Eukaryota > Metazoa > Chordata > Mammalia > Carnivora > Canidae > Canis > Canis lupus. The sequence continues at coordinate 39,432,506 of NC_064263.1, forward strand.
ATCTCTGAAGATCTTACTGTTTTTCATATTCAAATGCAATCCAAATCTGGAACAAAGATGCTTAGTCATTAGTTTAAGTGGTTTGGCATGTGTTATTTCTACTAAAACATGGCTTCTTATGGAAACCACAGTACCTCTGGATAGCAAGCAAGAATACTAAAAAAAAAGCACCTGGGAGGAAATGGCTTTTGTTTTTTTCTTCTCCAAGTCACACAGTCACCATTTCACACTCTAAGTACCCTTTTCTCCTTCCGAGTTAGATCATCATGGCCATATACAGGGCTCAGACACTTTTAGGAGTTATCTATATGCTAGTAGAGCCATACAGGTGGAAATTACACATTTTTTTAAACTACAAGTGTTAAATGGCATATGAATAATGAGATTTGCTCATGAAGACCACTTTCATAAGTACAATCCAAAGAGTTATCTGTCAGCGGTCCATCATTACAAATAAAATCAATAGTTTCCCCACCTTTTCTGCTGTGCCACACAGAGCCTGTCACGTATAGTAGAATGTTGTTCCCATGAAGTGTATCATATCTGAAGACTTCCTGATTTTCCCATTTAAAAAATTCAAAATGTAGACTTGTAAAAAGGTTTTTCAGGGGGATTTTTAAACAAATTCATTATGGGTATTCTGCAAGCATTTCATTTATTTTATTTCAGAGATCAATTTCTTAAAACACAGAAGTTTAGAGATGGTAAAAAAAAAATCTTTATTTATAGATGAGGCATTTGAGGTCTCAGAGATTGAGATTTGCCAAAGGTTATTCAGCAAATTATTGGTGATCATCAAGAGAACCTAGGCCACTGTTTTAGTTCTAAAATAAAACAAACCAAGTTTGGCCAAAGTGTCTCAATATTCAACATAGTGTCTTCGTAAGAAATTATAAATTCCCCTTTCATTTCTAAAATCCTTCTCTGTAAATAACTTAAATATTTAGTGTGTCCTGTTTTAAAAACATACAAAACAGATAAATAAGGTAATTATCCTTCATGTTTACATATTCTTACCTTAATAATAGAATAGTTGCCATATAAATATATTTAAATGTTTTTTTATAGAGCATTGCCTAAAGATATCAAGCTTGAAAGGAAAAGTACAGAAATTTAAAGATCAGTAGTCAAAAAATAAGATAAAGGGCTAATGATTATAATACAAGTCAAAAGGGGAAAAAATGATCCAGTTTACAAAACCTTAAGAAAATATGAACAGTGTAAATGGAAATATACCTGTAACTTCCTACGTATGCCTCTTCAACAACATGGATTTTCCCCCAGATGCCAGAGTCCACAAATTGAGACAAACTAAACAAATCATAGTTTGAAACACCCACAGAAAATGTTGAAATAAAGATCCCCTCCATATTTTAAGCAATTACTGTCTAAAGAAAGGGTTCACAGTGTTGCCAAGGATGCTGCTTAGTAAATACTTTAAATTCCTTCCACTTGAGAGAGAAAGGATCCAAAGTATATTAGCCTTTCCCCTCCCCCTCTAGTGAATTAATATTCCATGATATACACCACCACTGCTGGTGGGGGCACCTCTTTTCAATGAGCAGAGATCAGCAAATGGCTATTTCACAAAGAATAAAAATATAACCTTGTAATTTTAATGTGTGTTTATGTTAAAAAAAAAAAAGTGGCAGATCCATGTTAATAAACCTTGCTTAGGGAAAAAATAAAATAGTTGCTAAGCCATGGTGAGTAATTAGCCTTTTAGCATCCCCTTTCTTCAAGAATGCTTCCTCCTGTGCTGGTTCTTTTAAATAGCTCCAGTCCTGGCTGCCTTTGTTGGGCTTGGAAATTGTTCACATATGAGAGAAATTAAGCTCTCATTTAACAGAGACACATGCCTGTCAAGAGCAGAGGAACAAAGACTAGTCCCTAGGGCCTGTTCAGCTCCCAGAGGCTGCCACTCATTCTGTTAGCAATGCTTACCCTTTACAGAATGTGTATAAAACCCAATAAATCATTTCATCCGCTGTGCTTAATACACGAGAGCTCGGACCATTTTTCAAAGTGTTTTCTCTTTCTTATACAACTTCACAGCTAGTTAGTTAAAAAAGAAAAAAAAAAAAAAGACCTCCTATTGGTTTTTTTGTTTTGTTTTGTTTTTCCAAATGCAATAAGACTTTTCTAGTCAAAAAGGTAATGAGAATGTTCCCAAACACTGTCGGCATAAACGGAGAGGCAGTATCGTCTTAGATTTCTTCCCGGATGTCTTTCCTACATTTTATGGTTAATGATGAGAACACCCATTTTGCGAATTACCAGTATGTCTCCCAGCTGCTTTTCAACCTATGGCTAGGATGTAGCTCTGGCAAATAGGAAATGGTTAAGGACCAGAACTGGACAGACTTGCTGTCCTATTTAAATTCAATACGTTTTGCCCTTTTGGAACACACAGCCACCATGTTCTTTCAGGGTGGAGATGAAGACTACTTACTACTTAACAAGGCACCTTTTTACACTAGGAAAATAAAACGGTTTTATAAACCCAATCTCTGTACTGTCCCCTACCTTATCCCCTTACCTACTCCTCCCAACGCCCCACGGGGGAAATACATGGAGGCCATGGCCAGACTTTAAAAGCCTTCCAGCCTAGACTACTCTTGTCCAAAGTAGAGAGGGGGATTGGCAGTGGGGAAGTATCTTTCCATAATTATTAAAATAAATACTTTATTTAAAAGTAAAGTGCTTGCTTAACCTGTGTCGCATGTAAAGCAAACTTGGCAAGGATTTACATCTAGCAATGTTAATCTTCCCATTGAAACACTGGGAGTTCCGCGGCTGACAGCTTCAATCCCCAAGATGCTGTGAACCCCCAAATAATAAGAAGCTGGTAGCACAAGTAACTTCACCCTGCTCAGCAGGGAAGAAAAAGCAGATCTGGATTTCATAAGTAAAACCAGATCTATACAATGGTTATATGGTAAAGCCCTGCAATTAATGGAAACCAAAAACAGTTCAAGAAGCCAGCACTGACTGCAGTAGTTTCTCCAGAATAGGTTGCACTCATATCTAGTTAGATATTAATCAGATGTACAACTGGCACAAATGCTTTGTGCAAACACAGATAACTGTACAGATGCCTTAGTACAAAAGAAAAAAAATGAGATGGAAGTGCATTGGGCTCTTTTACATTCATATTTATGTATCATTCCCGGATGATTTATCATTTTTCAAATAATAAATTATTTTCATTTTTAAACCACAAATCACGTCCTACAGGCCTTAGCAGATGCAGATGTCAGAATGTGGTAGTACAACGAAATTAATTAAATAACCCTTGAAAAAATAAAACAAAGTTTATTTATAAAAAATGACATTAAGGTGAACTGCCTAATAAGAACATGGATTTGCTTAAATAAAACATTATATGGTTCTGTTTTAGATTCATCCCTAAAGCCCTGAAAGATATTAGAATTTTAGTGAGTAATTACCCTATTTACTTCAAACAAAATGGGAGGAAATCGGAAAACCATATTAAACTCTACCACACATCAGAAATGAAATTCTCTCATTTTTTATCTTGCAACCCAATAAATAAACTGTAGTTGGAAAATTTATTGGGACTGGAAGATGAAACCTAACAAGCTAGAAATCAGGATATGACCAAAAGAATATCCATGTCAACGTTATGCTTCAAGCAGTAAACCCACTTCTAGGAAGCATAACCAAGTAGTCTCCCCTTCACAGCTTAATTGTTCTCAGACAGTCTGAGCCTCACTCAGCACCACCCCCACAGTTAGGCAAAATTCTAACTACTTAACACATCTCTTTTCAAATGAAAATGCAACACTTGGGGTGAAAACAAGAGAGACTAGGAAAAGGTGTTATATGCTATATATGCCACTGACATAATACTACACAAGGATATGCTGTAATTTCCTGCAATTAATACTTTAGCAAAGCTATAAGGATTTTTTTCCAAAAATTATAATATTTCACTTGCAACACTAAAATTAAGTTTGTGTCACCCTTTCCGTTCTATAGCCCTAATGCCAGGAGTTTGTCATTGGCTGTAGAAATGTGTTTGGTGTAGCCTTGAAAGCAGGCATTTACAGGCCCTCTTCCTAAATATATTTTTCTAAGAATCCCCGATAGCCATCATTTCATGTGGCAGGCATTACAAGCCATCACAATACCCCACAAAGGAACTCATAATTTAAAAACTTTCAATGGTTTAAAATGCAAACATTCCTAGGGAGATATGGCTTATGCTTTGGCCAAACTTGACATTTGTCTGCAGGTTTCTTGGGCAAAGCTACCCACTACTCTCCATTTTCTAAGGACCAGCGTTAATTTTCTTCATCTAGAGTCATAGGAGGTCAGAGTCACATGGAATTTCTGTGATCATCGTGTACAATGATCTTTGTTCTAAATACATTGAAATGAGAATCATTGTAGAATAATAATTTTCAAAGGTCATGTAGTTACTAGCAGAACAAAAACTAGACACAGATATCTTGAGTCCAAGCCTAGGCTTCTTTCTGCCTCTCTACACTTCTCTAATACTATTTTGTCATCCAGTTGGGACTGTATTCCTTCCATAGGAGGGAGAAGAACAAGTTTGCTGAGAGGAGATGCGTTATGATCTCCATGTCTCCCTTTTTCCTAGGCTTGAAATCATGGCCTCCCTGAGCCAATGGGAACATACAAATCTATGGAATTAATTTATTGTCTTAGGCAAGATGGTTGGGAAAACAAAGAGATGGAACAGGTATGGATATCAGTAAACTAGCATGACAGTACTGAAAAGATCTGTACCTGTAAATTTTTTTTCCAGTTATCTGGGGACCGGGTTTTTTTTTTTATTATTATTATTAATTGGAAGCTCTATTTAAGCAACCAGAAATCAGATATAACAATTAAATCATAAGATCTGATGATCTATTGGCGATCACAATCTATTCCACAGGTGATCACTAGATAAAAAGATAGACGCCAGCTCCTTTTTTGTTAACTGCAATTTAAAAAGTAAAATAATGGGGGCGCCTGGGTCGCTCAGTCAGTTAAGTATCTGCCTTCGGCTCAGGTCATGATCTCAGAAGTTCTGGAATCAAGCCCCATGTCAGGCTCCCTATTTGGCAGAGAGTCTGCTGCTCCCTCTCCCTCTGTCTCTTCCCTGGAATCCATCTCCCTTTCTCCTCCCACTTGGGCACTCTCTGTGTGTCTCAAATAAATAAAATCTTTAAAAAAGGTAAAATAATAAAAATAAGGTTAATTATAAAAGTGATACATTCTTTTCTAGTTCTTTTTTTATGCCTATTTTATAGCTGAGATTATAATGTACTTACATTATTATATTCTGGGTTTTTTCCACCTGATGATATATTATAAGCATTATCTCAAATCATTAAAAATTATTTGTAAATATTTTTAACTGCCCATCACATGAATATACCATAATAAATTTAATAATTTTACTAATATTGAAAATCATTGTTCTTTCAAAGTAAATTTAAATTTTTTAACTTTTTTCCTATACAAAAGCAATATATGTTGGAAATTTTTTTAAAAAACTAAACTAAGACAAGAAAAATTAGTTTAACTGTGATTGTATTACACAAAGACATTTGCCTTAAAGATTATATGCTTAGTCACTTGAGGTATACAGTATAGCTCAGAGATATTATATCACAAATCCTGGTCTCTACAATCAGGTCCAATCTTATCAAGGAGGAAAGATACTGTACTGATATGGAAGCTGAGTCTTAAACATAGAATTAGAATTACCTCTTCTACTGGACTGCCAATGGTTTGAATTTCCCTCCCACAGGGGATCCCTATGAATTCCAAAGGTGTACTTCTACCCTAAAAGAGAGACTCTGGAAGGGCCCTGCCAGAGACCAGTGTATCTCACTACCTACAATAGAACCAAATCAGACAATCTTAACAGGAAACCAGCTGTTGTGTGGAGGTCAACCTCAAGAGCCCAACATCATTTGTCTTTGTTCTGGTTTCCACCCTTGCACTATAGATAACTCTAGCCATGAACTGGAATTCCTCCAATGTTAGCCTACATGTTTGCTCTGTCATTGTGGATCTGACCTGGTCTAGCTCATCTTCTAAGACTAACCTCTGGCTCGAGCCAATAATGAATACTACTAATTCACTTTTCCCCGCTCCTCTGGGTTTTTCTTTCCTTTTATAAATGTTTTTTTGTTTATTATTTTTCTTATTTGAAGTAGGTTCCAGGCTGATGTAGGGCTCAAACTCACAACTCTGAGATCAAGAGTCACACATCTTCCACCATCTGAGCCAGCCAGGCACTTGGCCCTATAGGCTTTTCCATAGACAGCACACCAGCTCATCTAACTGTGCCTTCACTCCGTCTAACCTTCAAACATACATCTGGAGACCTGAGTCTGCACAAAGCATTACAAAGAATTACACAGAGTGGGAAAGAGAGAATGACTTGAAACTACTTTCCTTTTCTTAAACCTCCACTGCTCCTGCTCCTCAGTGAGCAAGGTGACAGATGCCTATTAGTGTGCACACCCTTCCTCTCCATCATCTTTTGCTGTTAAACTCATTCTTTCTCCATTAGATTCATGTTGATTCCTTCAATCCTCAGCCTCCAGCTCCAAAACTGATGATCTGGGAGCCATCATGACACTCCTGATGCTCAGTGAAATGCAAGTCAGGAGGAAGGAGAAGCTGACAGCCACAGAATGAAAAAAGGTCCTTCAGGACAGACAAATACCTGAGCCAGCAGCTGGAGAGCTCCCCTCTCCTTGAAGTTTCAGGCTCTGCATGGCCTCCTCAGGCGCCATTCAATTACATGAATCCTAAAGAGCCCTGTGTTTAATGCAATGTACAGTAGCAAATGACTTCTGCCACAGCCAGCTTCAAAAACACCAAACTAGGACTTACTTCCATCTTTTATCAAATAATAGAGCTTAAGGGGGACTTCTGAGTGACTCAGCGGTTAAGCGTCTGCCTTCAGCTCAGGGCATGATCCTGGAGTCCTGGGATCGAGTCCCACATTGGGCTCCTGCAGGGAGCCTGTTTCTCCCTCTGCCTGTGTTTCTACCTCTCTCTATGTGTGTCTCTCGTGAAAAAATAAATATTTAAAAAAAATAATAGAGCATAAGAATTTTTTCCATTTGGATACCTTAGTTTCTGACACCATCACAACTTTTGGAAGGGGACAAAAGTTATTAGATGGTCAATTGAAACTAAAATCAGCCTTCTTGGTTTTTTTCCCCCTTTTCTAATGAATAATACAACTGAAGAATGCATGAGGAGCAGCCAACTTTTGTGTGGCTGGGAAATGAATGATGCTTTTCCAGTACAAAATAAGCCGGGCCTGCTACAAGTTCTTTAGAAGAGTTTGTCCACCTTGTCAGCATGTTTGAGCAACAGCCAAGTCACCCCAGCAGAGAGCCCTTTCCATCTGCACTCATTGCAGCCACTGTAGAAAATTCAAGCCTTCCACCGAAATGTATGTTCAACAATAGTCATGACTATGACCGGACTGAGGATGGACTTTATCCTCTATTCTGATCTGTGAATTCCTTGACTTTTATTGTTTAATGTCACAACTTTTCGTAATGGATTGGGTGGTAGACGAAATGAATTCAGTGTCTTGTAGTGAGACCCTGATACCTTTTGCATCATTTATTTTCTTTTATTTTGAACAAGTAAAAATATCTGACTCTAACATTAATAACTTTGAGTGGGAGTTACCTTACGTGAATTAAAAATGGTTATGTCAGTACATCCTTTCAGAATTTAAAAGATATTTCCCTGTGCTATATCAAGTGTCACACAGTATATCAATTTTTATTTCCCATCTCTCAAGTCTGGTATGCATACTGTTTAACTTCTTAAATTCTAAGTATAGACATAATTCACAAAAGCTGGGCAAATGCTTGACTTACAGGAGATGGCGTACACAAGATTTATATGAACAACTTTATTTTAAACAAGAAGGACTTTTGCATTTTGTGCTGCTACATCACATAACTTCATCTGTGATTTTTTTTAAAGCTATAAAATAAATTGGAAAGGTTCATTTACTATCCAACTTCACAAGCACTATTGATCTAATAGAAAAGCCCATTTTAGTGTGAAAGGTGAGAATTTGACCCTATTTTCCAGAATAAAATGCCATGTTCCTTTTTAGACAATCTCCAGGCAGCCCTGTCTAATTCTCAGCCAACCAGTTCTGAGTGCCTGATAAACCCTACTCTCCTCTCACTGACAATTGAAACAGCTCTCCTTTGGTAGCCAGAGAAAATTGTTGCTTTTTCTTTTCCTTTAGATTATCATGGTAATAATAATTGTTTTAAGTGCATCCACATTGATTACCCTATATTCACATCACTAATTTCTAGGTTCTAAATATGCATGTGTATGTACATACAAACATACACACAGGTACAAAATATGTATATATATATTTTTCTATAAGGTTCTCTGGGATTATACCTAGTATACAACAACAATAATGATGCTGATAGATACTGTGCATTGAGCACTTACTAGAGGCTTTATATAATGATCTCTAATCTCACAACAAATAAGGTACTATTATTCCCCATCTTTTAGGAATTAGAAATGCAGGCTCAGAGACATTAAGAAACTTGTCTCATAGCTAGTAAGTAGCAAAATAGATCACTGAGCTAGCTAGTAGAAGAACTGGAATTTAAATGTAACCAATACCTGTGCTAGTTCTAAAAAAAATTTAAATGACATACATGCACTCTGAAATAATGCATCTTATCCTCTATACCTCCTACTTATATGTACAAATCTAGCTCAGAGGTGTATTCTTATTCATACATTACACATATATATCAAGATATAGTCAATTTTATAGGGAATTTTTAAAAAACACATAAAAATATATAACAGGTGGATTTCCTGGGTCATTTTGTTTAAATAGTAACTGAAAATTTACTTTCTAAAAGTTTTAATATTATTAGGAAAGGCTATGCTTCATTTATATTTTAAATACTATCCCGCAAAGGAAAAAAAATATTCTGATTTCAACACAGTCCTGTTTGCTAGTATACTTATATATACATAAAAATCAAGTTATTAGAACAATTAACTAAATTTATTTAACTTATTTAAACCATGATCTATTAAAAGTTAGTAATATAGCTGTGACCAAAGTCAAAGGTATATTTCAACTGTTAAAAAATTATTTGTTTAAGCTATGCAACCCTGTTTATCTAGATCTAGATCTAGATCTATTACCTATAGATATAGATAGATGTTAGGTAGGCAGATAGATAATCCAAACAACTCAGAGTTCACATTTAATCATTTAGTCTGCATTATGCTGTATAAAGCAGTATTTCTCAATCTTGATTGTCCTCTAGTATCATCTATAGAGTTTTTAACAATCTTCCACTAGGACCATACCCTCGGCCAATTAAATCAGAATCTCTGGGATGGAACCCAGGCATTGGTATTTTTAAAAGGCTTCCAAGTGATCACAAGATACAATCAAGATTGAGAACAACTGGCATCAAATGCTGTCACTCACTGCTCACTTTTGTCAGCTGGAGAAGGTAGCTATAAAGAAAAGTATTAACATTAAGGGTGACTGACCCTCAATATAAAGACCTAACACTTTAAAGCCCCCAGATAGTAAAATAATTAACTATCTAAGAAGTTTATATGTAAATACCAAAAGAGTCACTCAGCCATGAATACATTTCATACTACACTATAGAAAGATTCCAATTATGTTCTTTTTATCTCTTTCCTTGTGGGTATATACCCACAGTTGTAGTAGTTCTGGTATATAAACTGACTCTAATGGCAAATCTTCAATTTTTTTCTGTTTAAGGACAAAGAAAATGTAATGAGATTTTAGATGTTAGGTATTATTATCCACATTTTACAAACTAAGAAACTAAAGTGCACTAAGATTTATTCAAGTCACAAAAAGGGCAAATTGAGGCACAACCTGGAATGTTGGAAATAGCACTGGACTAAGGAGTTGAGAAAGTCGGGTACCACTCATAGCTGACAATATTTAGCTTTTTAAGCTTGGACAAGTCTGGAGTTTCAGTTTTCTTCTGTAAAGTACAGGATTTGGACTGGACAAAAAGTTCCAAAGAAATTTCAAAGAAAAACAAGACTGGGGATAGATATAGATAGATATAGATATAGATATAGATAGATATAGATATAGATATATAGATATATAAATATGTGTGTGTATATATGTGTGTGTGTATATCTATCTATCTATCTATCTATCTATCTATCTATCTATCTATCTGTCTTATTTTACCAAATAAACTACTGGAAAACAAAAAAACAAAGTTTATACCATCTATTGTCACCTTTACTTCATAAAAAGAAAAGGCATTTTAATTCCATAAGAGGTTAAAAAAAAACAACCATAATGTCAGGATTATTTTTTTAAATATCGCTTAATGATAAAATCACAATATAGTCGTCTACAAGGAATAGCTACCCAGCCTCCCCTCAATGAGCAAATGGGAATCATGAGGACCTCTAAATGATGTTTCCAAGTTTAACCTTCTATTAAAGTGGAAGCAGAGTAGAAGGGGATCATTTAATACCTCTTACTGTAATGCTTTTTCAAAGGTTTCCCAAAATTTATCATTAAGTCACACCCAAGTACACAACTATTATTTGCTTAAGTTTCTTATTTAAATTGACTTGTTTTTGCTTAAATACATTTATTTCAAAAGGAAACTTCATATCACTACCTCAAATAGAAACCTAAAATCTCCTGTCATAAATACAAGATAAGCAGATAAGTATGAAAAACTAGTTTATTTTTATTTTTATTTTATTTGTAGCTAAATGCTATTGCCTCCAAAGACTCTGAGACTAAGATGCGCTCTCTCTCTCTCTCTCTTTCTCTGTCTTTCCTACAGAGAGAGATTAGCACATCCTAGAAAGGTATTAAAGACTAACACTAAACTGAGCCCTCAATGTAATCAAAGAGATCAAGAAAAAAATAGAAGAGAGCTGCCTTTTCCCCATGGGATTGATTCAGTGTTACATAATGTCACATGCCCACACCACCTGGATCATCTGCTCACTCTGCTCCATTACCCTCCTGCCTCTGAGGAGGTCATGTACTCTTCCTTTTTCATTAATCCTAGAAAGAAGCAAAGACTTTGGTTTCCCGGAATTTTTAGTATCAGTAGTTTGAGACAGAGCTGGGGACTGGTTTCAGAGATAAGTATAAGCAGGTAAAATAGAGAAGGGTAGGGTCACCTAGAGAGGGTGGGGGAAACTGAACCGCAATGCCTGGAAAGCACTGAGATTCAGGTTCTGGTCTGCTGAAAGATCTTTGCCATAGGCCACATTTAGAAAACAGGTAGCAAGCTGATTAATACCTCCATACAGTAATTCATAGGATCTGGGCAAGCATCACTTATTTTTAGAGCCACTCCAACTTTAACAGTCTAGCATGGCTAACATGGAGTTTTCCTAATTCCCAGATAATTTATATTTTTAGTTGTGAAGGCCCTTGCTATTTATGAATTATAGCAGCTTTACCTATTCTTTATAATTCAGAAACTTCATTATTAAAATGTTTGAAGCAAGCTATGGAGCATCTATCATTACTTAAAAAGTTAATTAGATTACATAAAAGAAATAATTAGATTTGCATTTTTATCTTGGTTTTAAACTTCCAAAGAAGATCACAACAGTCTGCCTGTGGGCAATTAAAAACAGCATACAGCAGAGAAATAGAGGAGACAGGGTCTGTTTTTCCTGGCTAATTCATGATTGAAGATAGAATTACAAAATATTTTAAGGGCTTGCTGAAGCTGGGGGCTAATCCTAGACTTCTAAGCTTTGTTTATAACTCTCATTTCATTGCAAGAGAGTATCAGATACATGTACAGTGCCAATAGTAGTATCAAATTACTTCCAGTGGGTTTATTTAGTCCTGTTCAGAGGCTGTTGGAAGGAGATTCGTTACCTGATCAATAACACAAAAAAGAACTATTGGCTGGAGCCAAAACAGGAGCACTGTAATTGCTTTTTGTTTATCAATGCTAAATACAATTAACAAAGATAAAACATAAGACAGAGGGACTGCGTGAGACTACAGGGCTCCTGACTTTCATCAGGCTTACGTTGGCTCCTGCAGCCATCTCCAAAAGACAATAAATGCCAAGGTCCAGCTCTTAAAATTAGAGGTCACTTAGATACTTAATGATGAAGCATACCCTCAAATATATATCTATTATTATTATCCTAGCAAAAAATTAATTAACCAGGTCATACAGGCCATGAAGGCTAATGTACAAAGTAATTATTTCTGATCTTTAGACAACTACTTCACATAAAAAGGTAGTCCTTATTCAGCTCAGCAGATAACTGAAATGCCTATAGTTAATCATATTGAAGGAAACAATAGGTAAGGTTTATCTCCTTAAAAGGTGAGAGTACATCTCAAATTATTCTGTTTAATAGTTTTAAGAATAATCATCTCCTTTCTTGTAATATTAGCATCTCTCCTGGTTACCAGACTTGAAGAGGAAGAATGCATATTGAATGTGGGTGCTCTATCTCATGACAAACACATAGAGACACACAAAATATATGAAGAGTACACAGGAATATATTATAGTCAAAATAGAAAATATACTGTGTCTGAAAAACATATACTCATATACAGAGTGAAGCTTCAGGAAGAAAAAAAATAAATGTTTATGTTGTAAATAAACAACCTATATTACAGCATTTAAAACAGAAAGCTTTCAGAGGAGACAAAGAGTATGTGGAAAGCAGCAGCAATGGCATTTAGTTCAGACCTTCCATAGATGGAGTTTGCCATCTGATGCATGTATTAAATGATGAGGAAAGGGCAATGCATATTATACATTAATCATAAAGATTAGTAATCATAACGATTAACAAGAAGCTAAGAATTTCAAGTTTCATAATTATACTAAAAAAGGCATGTGTGTATGAGTTCACTAAATTGTTGGCTCTGGCCCAGGAAGCCAAATACCCAAATAAAACCCCAACCAGCAAGTCCATTGTTAGGAGACCACTGTGGTTCCATCAGTGATGTGAGGAGAGGATACTGCCTGTATGGCACACAATATAAGCCACTTGAATAACTCTAAAATTGGGGGTTGAAGAGACATGGATAATGGGATAACACCGCTCATGTCTGGAAAAGCAAATTTCTCATGGAGATATTTTCATAAGCTGAATTCTCTTCCAAAGATTAAGTTTTAGCAATAAAATGTCATCACTAAATGTGTTCCTAGTGATGTGCTATTGAAACCAAAGAATGTGAAGAATGTGGTATGTTGTGTCCATGAAGACTATCTTCTCTAGATTCAAAAACCATGACATGGTCAATTGAGGTTGAATAAATAAATTTATGGATGGATCAAGAAAGTAGTATTTATAAAGTATTTTCTCCTTTGCTTAAACTAGTCTTATATTTAGTAGTTGATTTAAATATTGTAAATATACTTTGATATGTCCAACAGACTAAAAGTGTATTTTGTTTACTGGCCAACATAATTCATAAATAAAATGCTTCAAAAGACTAAGACACTCTAGTGCAACAGTAGAAACAAAAAAGATAATATTACTGAAGCAATTATCTGTCATTTGGAATTAAAGCATGAGAATCGACATTCCCAATTCGAAGGGCCTATATTCCACATCTATTATTTTGGCTTTCCATAGACTTGATGAAAACTATGCTATTTCTGTCCTGGAAATATCAAAAATGTCTAACTTTTTCTGGGCTTTATATCGGGGGAATTACTTAATATGAAACAAATTAGAGGAATCACCATTTTCCCCAAAGCACAAACAGAGGGATTTGAATTCACTAAGCAAACAGCCTCCTAAAAGATCTGTTAATATTAAAGCATTTTAATAATGATTTAAAGTTATTACCCTGATTTTTTAATGGCAAAAATTGACTCATCAAAAATATAAAAACACTGGTTCACAAAATCATTCATCTGACTTTCTAAACATGGCTTACATGGTATCTCTCTCAAAATTTAGTTAGGATTTATTAAGGCAAAATTATGTTAAAAATTCTACTTAAGGAAGAAAAATACATAAATGAAATGGTTTTTAAATACATGTATAAGTTTTGAATGATTTCACATAAAATAAGCATGAGGACTTTTATAATACTATCTTCATCATGCCTTTTCCTATCTCTAAGGAAAAACACTGCTTTTCAAATTGTGTAAACCATTCAGGTTTTCATTTGTCTCAATTATATTAGGCCCAGATGTATTGGTATGTGGTTATTACAAGAGGTTAGACACTCTTCTCTTTGTTTCTATTACAGCTTGCAAATTCTGAAACAACACTGATTCACAAGTCAGCATTTTAAACTAGAAGTAGAGAGTGATCATGAATGTAACCACTTGATCCTCATGATCCATAGCCAATTGCCATGGCTTAATCTTGCTAACCATGTTAGCTAACAGGTTCTAAGACCCAAGATTTAAAGAGAAGAAAGAAGGTCAAACTTGCACAAATTGTCTGTACACATTTGCTTTCAGAAGGAAAAGGAGGTTTTATGCTTACCTTATTTTTACTCTTTGTTCTGTTTTGTTTTCAAAGGAAAAATGTTTCTTTCATGATGGAAGAATGTTTGAGGCATCTCTTACATCTCATATTTTGCTCAAAAAGTATACTAAAACTGGCCCAACAATAATCTCTTCTAAATTTTATCATGACAATAGCTTGTCAAAAACCACATCCGAAAACACAGTTAACCCATTTCCCATTCCCCCCAAAATAAAAGTCTGAATATCAAAGTCCTGCTTCGTAAGTGTCAGAGATGAATATGTTTTGTGTAAGGAGTGTTTTTCAGCATTTGAAAAATGCTCTGAATGGTCTATACTGATAAGATAAATACTGACAAGATATGAAGTAACACAGTAGCTCAGGACAGAATGAACTATAAATACAGGTTATGCTTCCTGTTATTTTTAAAATATGAATCCTTATTATAAAGATTTCTGTATTTCTAAAATGAATGCAACTCTGACATTTTGAATCTCTCTGATTTTGTAATTCATACAGCTGAGATCAAGTGCTGATTAGCTTCAATTTTTAAAAACTTAAACAATAAGAAATAGCCACAATTTTGAAAGCAATTAAACTTCTACTAGAAAACTTGGAAAACAATTTTCCTATCTTTTCAAATTGAACATTCTGATGAATAATATTTTAACTTCATATTCTATAGTTTTTTGAAAAAGGCATCAATTTCATGTAGTAAAGTTACAACTATAACATCATGTGTACCTCAATAAATACTAATAATATTTCATAAAAATGCTCTGAAGTGATCTGGCTGCTATTCATCTGACATCCTCAGTACCACAAAACAAACATCAATTAAGACAGCCACTTAATATAAACAACAGTGGGCTGAGAAGTGAAATACATTCAAAATAAATAAAGAAGTAAGTAAAAGTAAGTAAAGTAAGTAAAGATGTAGTAAGTAAGTAAGTAAGAAGTAAGTAAAAGTAAGTAAAGTAAGTAAAGATGTAGTAAAAACAATAAGTAAATGGGAAATCAGGGAACATCTCAGGAAACTTCTTCCATTCATACTTTACAAATAGGAGAAACAGAGAGAACTAAACGACCAGGCTATTTAACACCTACAGAGTTCTTAGAGAGGAATCTAGAGGAAAATGTAGGAAACCACAGGCTAGAAATCTTGACCTTAGCAGTAGGAGACACACTGAAAATTCTAATAAGGGCAGAACCAAGGAACACCTGGACAGTTACTTAATTAAGGATCTCAGCATGAGTCATAAAAGAGATATCAGGATGAGAAATTATTCCAAGATTTAATTGTAAAAGTGGACTGTCAAAAATGCCAGAGACATTCCATCTCCTCTGTATTCGGACTCTTTATTTTGAAACATATACACTTGCTTATGGAAGATAGAATCAGAACGAACTAAACAAAAACAAAGACACTGGATAAAACCTTTGAGTGAAGATAGCAGGACAAAATGCCAAATGAGGTACAGGTATACCAAAATGGTACTTTAAAACAGAACACCAAGTATGATTAACAAATGAAGCAAGGCTCTAAGGTAAAATCACTGGCTTTCACCAATGAAAGAGTAGAAGAGTAAACTATGACTATATGTGAATGATTTTTTTTTAAATAGAGGAATGTGTAATATTAAACTCAAGCAAAGGCATACTATCATTCCCAACATACCACCCCAACTAGGCTGACACACAAATCACAGAGGTTAGAAAATATCCACAGCAATCAAGAGAAAGCACAGAGGCCGTGGCAGAAAGATGGAAATCTGGGATGAGTATTCCTCAGGATTAATCACTAGACAATTGGCTCCGTACTCTATGGTTTCCTAGAAGTCACATAGCTATGTTCCTTTTCAAAAATGGAGGTCACTTCCCTTACCTATCTCAGATAGCTGTTAGTTACATTAGCCATCAAGTTCTAAAGGAACGTCAGAAATCAGAATTCCTTCCCAGGCCACTGTAATCATGATCTATGTACCGTGTTATACTGCCACAACATAAAAGGGATTTTTAAAATTGGGTTACAATTATTTGAGAACAAGATTTTTTTTTTTCCTTTTTAGAGTATAAGCTCCTTGAAGGCACATAATTATTCATTGATCTTTCTACTCCCCTCAGCTCCTGGCAGAAATGCAGTTCCTATTTGCTAAAGAACAAATTAATCATTATCAATCTTTTCCCAGGTCATAAGACTCTTCTCATAATTGACCCAATCAGACAATCCTAAGAAGTGAATAAGCCTCAGCTTTTCCCTGTGATACCATTAAATGGTAAAATACGAAGCAAAAAGTGGTTTGTGGCAATAAAAAGAGCACGTGTGTACTACCTTTGAAACCATTTAGTTTTCCACTGGGTTGTGTTGGGCAAATGACAGAAGGAAAAAGAGATATAAGGTTTATTCTCTTTACACCTTACATCAGAAAAGAATGCTTAGACCACTGTGTGGTCGATGTTTCCTACATCCACTTACACAATTGTATACAACATCCTTGAGTAACAGCCCTATTGGTGCTGTTGACAAGAGAGGGGTGCATTTGCAGCATTTTAAATTCCATTTGCAAGGAGGAAAGTAAGTACAACCAGCCGAGAGTAATAAAATACACTGACCTGGATCTGTTGCTGCAGGAGATTAATTTTGTGCTGCTGCTGCAGAAGTTGCTGCTGTTGTCTTGCAATCTATCAGAAATAAAGTTTTGTTAAGTTCAAATGAAATGCTTGCACCTTTGCCATTACCCCAGGTATCTCTCTTGGAATGACAAGAATGCTTTAGGGCACTTCTGTGTGAAAGAGTTCCTATAAAATGAGAGAGGCAGACTTAGTAAGTTGGAGAAAATGAAAAATTTCAAACAGGTGCCACCTCTCTGCTTACCCCCTAAATCTTTCTCTGTAGGTGAACAGTACTCCTTGTATGACACTTGTGAACATATGAACAGTTCATCCATATCTGGACGGCTCATCTGGAAAGAATGGCTATGTGGAAATCTGATCTTTGGAGAATAAAGACAGGAAAACTCTGGCTACATTTTTCTCAAGAGCTTAATTTGGATGTAAAAAGTAAAATCTGTAAGCAAAGACAGGAAAGAACTTTCTATTACTTATGGTCTACTTTGGCCTTTTCTGAAGGAAAGATTTTCAGAACTGATAAAACTTACAAATATTGTTAAGGGAGTGCAAAAAAGAAAAAAAAACAACAAAAAGTCAGAAATCTTTTTGTTGTGGATATCACATGTACAAAGCGTTTTTTAAAAACAAAATTTAGGGATGCCTGCGTGGCTCAGCAGTTAAGTGTTTGCCTTCAGCTCAGGGTGTGATCCTGGATACCCGGGAACGAGTCCCATGTTGGGCTCCCTGCATGGCGCCTGCTTCTCCATCTGCCTGTGTCTCTGCCTCCCTGTGTGTGTGTCTCTCATGAATAAATAAATAAAATCTTAAAAAAATAAAAACAAAATTTAATATTCATCCACTTATCCTTTTGAGGGTAAAGTGTTAATTTTAAAGTTCAGGATCCATGTGCAAAGTTTATATTCCCTTCCTTCATCCAACAGTCATATTCAGCATGTTAACATGTCATCTGGTCTATAAAAAGAAATATTAACCACTCAACGAAAGCCCTGTTGAGGGCTGAATCTGCCCCTCAGAGGAGCAAACAACTTCTTCAGCATAATGGTATTTAGTATAAAACATAAGTTAGGCATCAGGCTGTCTATTGCCTCAAAAACTGGAGCCCAGTGAGATGCCCCTTATGAGCATACATTCACTGTCAATGTACGATGCCAGATAGAAGAGTGGCCAGAGACTACTCAAAAGGACTTAGTTTAGTAATTCCCCATAGGCAAGAGTTATGGTTTTTTCCTTCCTATTTCTTCTATTTCCAAAAGCCACTATTCTAGAATGGGCCATCTTGGAAGTAGAAATGAATGCAGATCAGCCCTCAGCTGTAGATTTGAATCTTTTTGACACTTCAGCCTAGAGCAGAGGAAACACCCAAATCACATTTTGCTCAGCCCAAGATAACAAAAAATAGCAGTCTACGCCTAAATGTCGCTTTGTGGTTTCTGGTAATGAGTGGCTCAAACTGGAACTCATGATAAAGCTGCCCCTATCACAGGCTAGAGTTTGAGAGATGGGACTACTCCTTCCCAAAGCTATATAAACAAAATGGAAACAGTGTCTAATCAGATTGGAAAGGCCCAGTCTTCTTTGTCACCATTCAAATCAGAAATGGACAACTCGGCAACTCTAGGTATAGATGCTGGAACCTCTGAATATTTATTTCCCCTTAGCAAACCAGTGAAACACTACTAGGCATCTAATATTGATGGTCCCTCCTAAATGATAAAGTGCTGCATAGAAATGCATCCAAAACACCACAGTGCAATTACTATCATCCACTCTAGACGTATGGGTTTGACACAGTGAAGTATGGTACATAAGCACCATGTGGCTCAAATTCTGAATTTTATTTGCCAATCGGTTGAGCTACATGCTCGCTTCATTGAGCATGACAACCTAGTTTTAAGTGTCATTTAATTTTCATTTTGAAATATAATTACAAAGTGTTCACTGTAAGATATCACTCGTCTGCAAATGTGTCAAGATTAATTTGTGCTAGCTTATTCACAAGTGTCAATAGTTAATTACTGTGTCATCTCTGGATGGCTAAATGACATTCTAACTTCTGATTTTTTACAGTGTTCCTTTATGTTATTTTCCATTAGGGGCTGAGTCCATATTCCTACATGTGGGCAAATATTCAAGCATATAAAATACCAGACGTCACAACTCATTAAAATCAACAGAGCATATATTGCTCTATATACCCCTATAAAATACAGTTAACTGAAAAGATAATTCCAGTAATAATGTCAGATTCCTAAAAACTGCACATTAATTTGGGTCCGTCTGATCTAAAGCATCAGGGACTACTCTATAGGATCATTGTTGTTAGATTAATGTACTCTTATGAGACAGGAAAAACATTTGGGAAAGTGATTTATTTTTTAAAAGATACACATTTAAACTCCTATTTTTCCTCCTTTCTCACATCTAAATCAATGGAATCAAATTCTTAGAGGAGCCATGTGCTAATCTGTTTTCAATGATTTACCTATGCTATAAATAGAGTGACCATATAATTTATATGCTTTATCATTCAAACCAGGACAACTTTTGCAAGTGAATAGGGGGTTATTAATAATTACTCTGGAAAACAGGCATTAGCCAGGGCTATTCTGGGAAAACTGAGACCTATGGTCACCCTAACTCTGAAGTCAGAGAAAATCATTGGACCAGTAAGTTTAAAGATCCTCAAAGTTTTTCTAGACCAGGACCCTTCCTTTCTGGATGAGAAGAGTAGGGCCTAGAGAAAAGCAGCTTACTCATGGTTAAGCTACACTAGGAAGACTTGTGATGCCTACGTGAATAAGTCCCTAGGTAATTAATCAAATGCAAATGTTCTCGGACAATGTTATCACTTCAGTTATGCCCAGTTGTTTTGATGCCTCTCTTTGTCCTCCACATATGACCTCACTGTTCTTTAAGATCCTGGATTTCCAGAAGGCTTCTTCCTTTCTTTCCTTCTTTTTTTCTTTAGGAATGCTTATGACAAATAAACCAATCAATGTGATTACTCGCTGAGCTTGGCACATTCCACATCTCCAGTTCATCAGCTCCTTTTGCAGGGCTCACCTGTTCTTGCTGTTGGCGAGCAAGGTCCATTTGCTGCCGTTGTTTCTCAATTTGTGAGGCTGCCAGTTTTTTCTGTTCATCATGCGCTGCCAGGAGCTGCTCCCGTAAACTGATCAGCTGGGTAATCATAGTAGAGAGCTGCCGTTCTTTTTCTGCCAGGCTCTCAGGTGTACCTAAAATGGAAGTGAGAAGATATCTCACAAGTTTGAGAAAAGTCTGAATGAATTAGGGAAAGGGGGAGGGCAGATTTAGAGAAAGGCACTACCCTAAGACACCAAGATCTGGGACAACTGGAGGTTACTGTGAGTATAGGAACACTACAGAATGCCAAAGGGATGAACACCAGAGTTAGTCATTTCCCCTGCCAAGATAAAGAATCATCACTAATAAAATTCACACTCTTCCCTCTTGCTCTTTAAAACAAAACAAAACAAAAATCAGAACTACCCCCATTGTCACCCTTTTACCATATTCCTCCTCTCCCAACCACCCCCTTTACCCCTACCCAAATCTATCTGATTGAGCTAGGAAACCTATGATATGTAATATCAAAGATTAGAAAGTATGGGTTGTGTTAATATTCTATAATATTAGTAATTGTTACCCTCAGTGACTAACACAGGATTTAAGACACAGTAGGTGCTTATCAACTGTTATTTAAGGAATTTTTCAATCATTGCTCTCATAAAACTATTCTATTGTGGAAAGACCCATGTCTGAAGTCGGGAGTTGTTCTCTTGGCCATGGAGTTTTATAGAAGGGGGGGGGACTGCCTTGCCTCAGGTAAGAAAGAATCTGATTTTTTCTTTCCCCTATGTGAGTGGATCAAGCTAAAGTTTTCAAGTTCATCCTTAAAGGCAACAATGTTGCTTGGAGGGCTCCCTCACCCCTTTGTCGTTTGTCATTCTTCAAAGGGAAAAAAACATTCGAGGTTGAAAAGGTTATGCATAAGGATGTGCTGTTTAATGAATATGATGTTGCTGAACACTTACGGTATGCACTAATGGTGCTGAACAGTCTTTTTATGGGTAAATTGCACAGCTCTCCTAAGTAAAGGGTACAGAATCCTTTTGTGAATCTAAATTAGAGTATTTACCACAGCATAAGATAAGAATTTCAACCCACTGTATTTGAGCCACACAGGTTTCATTATGAAGAAATGATCTATGATTTGAAAGCTTTTCAGAAAGATGCCACCAGCTGTCAAAGGGGACAAAGATTGCCGATTTTTGTGTGTGTGGAAGAGGAGACTTCCAATCTCCTTATGAAGCCCCCTTCATTCCTGCTAAGAAAGCACCGTGACAATCTGAGAAACTAAAAATATTTCAGTTAGGAGTGGTCCTATCCTCTGAGTGGCCCCATGGAGAAAGGGAGCCGTCAGAGGATGCTGGCTAGAGCTTGTTAGTATATGATTCCCAGAAGGTAAGATTGATGTCAGCCCAGAAGTTACGACACTTAGGACTACCCTGTGGTTCGTAATACCAATTCATGTCCTTAAAAAATAAAGAAACAAATGATCGATATCCTTTCATATTCTTAAAAATTCACTGAGTTGAAAGATGGCCTAAAACCAAAATTAAAAGAAAAATAAGATAGTGAGATGATGTTAGAAAATGTGTTAGAAACGTAATAAAGGCACAAATACTATATCCAGCTGTTCTTTCAAGCTACTGGAACTGATTTTCTTAAAAATAAGTTTTTATTTCAGCAATAGGAGTTTCAGTTTGGTAAAAAAGAACTTCTTGGTCTAGAAATATTAAAATACAAAAGCAGGCTCCTAGAAGGAATCTTAAAATTTCTTCAAAATAGCAAAAGCTCAATTAGTACCTATGTTAATATATATAGGAATGAGAAAATACAAAATAAGTATGAAATGTAGTTATTTACTCACTTTATTCATTTCTCATTGAAAAAAAGATACTTCTTGAATGACAGCTATGTGTCAGATACTGTATAGAACTAAGGATACTGAAACCATGGCAAGAACAGGCAGATGGAATTCCCTACTCTCATGCACTTTGTCATCTAAAGTGTGGAGGCACTTAACCAAGAAATCACACATATAAATGTAAACTACAACTAAAAAAGAATTACAAAATGACAGGTATTTGGGGGAAAGTTTAACCAAGTTTGGGAGGCCCAAGTGTAAGAAAGATAGACAGAAAAAGTAACAAATTAACAGGAAGATGAATAGAGTTAACTAGTCCAAGAGTTGGAGAGTGGTCAAGGAGCTTTTCAACAGAAACAAAATAGGCAAAAGCCCTGCCTGAGAGGGTGGGGGAGGGGGAGTTCCAGTATGTTCCAGAAGTTGAAAGAAGACAGTAAAATTTGAGCAAGGAAAACTAAAGGGGAGTAGAGTACCAGATTAGGTAGGAAAAGTTCACACCATTCACTTCCTGGTAGACCATACTTGGTAAACTTCGTATTTATTCTAAGAATATTTCAAAATCACTGCAGTATTTTAGATAAGGGATGAATGATGTGGTCATTCTAGCTACGATGTGGGAAATAGTTTGGAAAGTTCTAAAAATAGATAATTGGGATATATGCACATTTTATTACATGCATTTTTGTCAATGTTCTGATCTACCTGTAATTTTCTTTCTATACCTATCTATATGCGATGAGTTAAGAGACGGCTTATTAGATACTGGGAAAGTCGCTATATCACAATTTTTTGTTAATAAAGAAAAGCATTCATAAGAAAGTTTGGGCAAGGACCAAGAGAAGGGTAAGATCCAGTATTCAGATCCCACAGTAAAGACTGGAAGCTTTTTTCTTACCCTAGATTAGACAATCTTGTCTTAACAATCTTCAATATAGTCCCTTTTCTCCTCTACACAGGAAACAGAAAGGCTGAGGATAACATATAAATGTCTTCTTAACTTCTTCTTTTCAAGGTGAAGCCAACAGGTCTATAAATATTTCGGTGCTTCCAACGCTAATAGACATGTATATCTATCTTTACAGGATAACATCATTCAACTAAATCGTTTTATAAATCACTAATGATATTCAAGCTGTTTAATTGTAAAAGTTCAATGACATCTAGACAGGCAAACCAGAAAGCAATATTTTTAAATGGAAATTTTAGGCATTCTATAAGACTGTCACTATCTTTATCTTATCCTTAAGTTGAGGAGCACATATATATTTTGAAAAGACATGAGTGGCATAACAAATGCAGTTGGAATGAAATATAGTAGCAAAACAAATCTAAAATTACCCCATCAATGAGGAATTTATATATCTATGTCTATATAGATACGTATATATATCAATTAGTCCCTTATGAGTCAAATTAAGAAGAGATCAATTTACGCCACACCATAGCTTATACTTTTCTAAATGTGTAGGCCACTTTGTGGCCGTGTGTGTGTGTGTGTGTGTCTGAGCATTTTTCTGTTCTATACCCATTATATTTATTTACATATAGTACTTAAAACCTGTGGTGCTGGATTTTTCTGTTTTGATTAACAAATGTTTATGCTGCTGTAATAAAAATAACATTGAATCTCAATCACTTTGATCAACCAACTTGTGAACACAAGCTTTTTCATCTCAAAGAATACTAGCTTAATTGAATATGTAACTTTGCTATGGCAAAAAACAAAACAAAACAAAACAAAAAAAAACACCAAACAAATAAACAAAACACGGGAGAAAATAAACACAAACCTACAGATAGTCCTTAACTTGTAATGGTTCAATTTATAATCTTTTAACTTTATGATGATGCAAAAATAATACTCATCCAGTACAACAGAGAATGAATGATACTCTCTCTAGATGCTGGGCAGTAGCAGAGACCCACAGCTCCCACTCAGCCAACCAATACACTTCAACCGCACTGCACCTATATGACCATTCTGTTTTTTACTTTCTGTATGTATTCAATAAATCACATGAGATATTCAACACTTTATTATAAAATAGTCTTGATATTGGATGATTTTGCCCAAGCATACGCTAATGTAACTGCTCTGAGCACGCTGAGCCTAGGTCACGCTATGTTAGGGGGGTTAGGTGTAGTAAATGCATTTTGGACTTAATGATATTTTCAACTGAAGATGGGTTCATCTGGATGCAACTGCAACACAAGTCGAGGAAGGTCTGTACAAATGCCAGAGTGGTTGAAAAAGTAGACAAATTATGGTGCACAGTGAGTGGGGCAACCTAAATACTGCCTGGCTATGTTAAAGGCAAAAGACCATATTGAATGCTCTTAGGAGGTAACTTAACTTGATGAAAAAGGCTTGTCTTAAACTATGTTTTGAGTTTTGATAAAATCAATTTGGAAAAAAAGGAACTCAGATCCAGAGGATCTGCCCAGGCCAGCAGAGGTCATCAGTAGCTGCCTGACTGTCATCTGTTTCACATCCTTCAGGCTATCTTAAAATCTCTTAAAAAGCATTGCCAGAAAATAGTCTCTCCCACACAAAAACAGAGGTAGTGTCATAAACTGCAAAGAGGGAACCGGCAAAGAAGCTTCTGTCCACAGCTTCTCCACAAGTCAATGTGCCTGCTTTTATCCAATATCGCACACAGTGTATGCCTGATACTC